>NC_079135.1:37915440-38215440 GCF_945859705.1 Episyrphus balteatus
GTGTATATCAGATAACACATGTTATTAAAGTGTTTCGCATTGTCCAATAAATATAAAGGCTCTTTGTCAGATAGAGTTTCATTATGAGTTATTGTATCCTCCTATTTGACTATGCCTACATTGAATAGATGGATAATGCTTTTGTATTGAATATTCTCTTATTGTTATAAATGCCAGCGGAATGATGTTTCTTTTGTTGTGTTTTAAACGGTTTAATTTTAATCGATTTAGAACATTCCATTTAGCGTTATGTTTTTTTTTTTGCATAGTAAATTTTTCCATCTATTAATGTTGCTTTTTCATGTCCGCGTACTCCCATAAAAAAAAAAAAGAGTGTGTGTACACGTACACGCGACTGAAGTTATACTTCTCATTCAGTATATGTATGTAAATGAATTTCATTTGATATTTTTAATTTCTATTATTAAATTAATTAATCCACACTTCGTTTTTTACATTTTTATCAAGTGAACAATAAATTAATTCTTTCATCCTCCTTGCGTCCATGTAGTTTTCAATTTATTCTGTGAAATTTACTAATGCTGGTGCGGTTCAGAACGTACTGTATATGCTTAGCGAAAGTAAACGAATTGCGCATAAAATGTACGATATGGTAATTTTATGAGAATTGTGTGTGCTTCAGCACTAGTATTAACAATATACAACTTGCAGTGTTGCTACAAAGCTCAAAAGTGAGCTCAGCTCAGCTAAAATTTTGAGCTAGCTGAAAGTGAGCTGAGCTGATGGTTGAGCTGAGCTGTTGGGTGAGCTAAGGTAAAGTGAGCTGAGCTGAGCTGTGATGGGTGAGAGGATACATTGATTTTTATTTGGAAAGTATAATGAAATATGAAGATACTAGCTGACCCGGCGGACTTCGTTCCGCCATTTCTTGTATTTATTTCTAATGTTCGACTCTGTAATTGTTTAATTTTCAAATGAAAAAGAGGATCAAAACTTGAAGAGTTCATAAAATGAGTTTAAAAATATTCACTTTTAAACTTTTAGCAAAAGTGGCCTATGCAAAATACTCATGCATGCGCATAACTAAAACCTATATTTTCTATTAGTTTGAGATTTTTTGCAGGCTTTTAAAAATTCAAAAAAATTAAAAAAAACTACTCAAAAATGTTCCTAAAAATGAGTTGTTTTTCAAAAACTCATATTTCAAAATGAAGTGCCTATGAAAAAAATCCGTTTGAGACACCTAATTTTTTTTTTTTAAGTATCGTTCCAATGGTGTAACTCT
This sequence comes from Episyrphus balteatus, assembly GCF_945859705.1. Taxonomy (NCBI): domain Eukaryota; kingdom Metazoa; phylum Arthropoda; class Insecta; order Diptera; family Syrphidae; genus Episyrphus; species Episyrphus balteatus. The sequence goes on from NC_079135.1 coordinate 37,916,687, forward strand.
TATTTCTGTAAAAAAATTTCCCTACCTGTAATAAGACTTTTGTCGAATGTCAACCACATGTTTTCACTACAACTTAATTTTGAATTTTTTTAGAATTTTTTCAATTCGTTTTTCAACCTTAAAAATAAATTTATCTGTCATTTAAAAAAAAATTCAACTCTCTTCACCTTACCGTTTATAAAATAGCCTCGTTTTTCAATATCGTGTTACCTCTTTTTACCCTATAAAATCATTAATTTTTTAGCCTTAAACCATCTACTGTTATTCCCCTTTGATTAAAAAAAAAATAAGAAAAATAAGTCAGCCGGTGTTGCCGGTTTATATACCTATAAGATAGCAAGACCCCCGACCGATTCGCAGGGCGTTAAAAAAACTGTTTTTTTTTTTTAATTTTTTTGTATATGTATGTATTTTATTGATTATTTTTTACTCTAATGCTTTTTTATAAACTATATTTTTGGTTTTTCCTTGGTTGGTCGTATAAATGAATAAGGCTGATGGCTTACCAACACGTGAACAACCAACATAAAGTTGACCATGGGAGAAAACTGGATGTTCCAAATGTATACCACAGATTTCAAGGGTTTGGCCTTGAGATTTATTAACGGTCATACCAAAAGCGACACGAACAGGCAACTGCAAACGCTTAAATTCAAAAGCCAAATCAGATGGAATCATTGGTATTCGTGGTATTAAAACATGTTCGCCCTTAAATTTACCAGTTAAAATTGTTGCTTCTATTAGATTTTTCATTAAACGTTTCACTACCAATCTGGTGCCATTGCATAATCTTGGATGATTAAGATTTCTCAGCATAATAATTGGAATACCAACTTTTAATTTCAAATAATGTGGTGGAATTCCTGGTAGATCCAATGAATTTAAAAATTCAGTTGGATAGTTTACGACTTCATCCGGATTCGTGACGGTATCGATAGATTTGTAAATTACAATTTCACCTGGTATTTTGTTCAGAATTTCCTCATTGATACTTATAACATCCTTATTTGTACATGCCAATATACATCTTTGACTTAACCAATCATAGTTTTGATAATTATTTACAATATTAGGAAACACACTTTGTATTAGCGCAGCATTCGATTCTGATAACGAACAAAAATTATTTGGGAATGTTATTTGACCATCAATATCAAGAGGCAGTTCACCATTTCCAATTTTCAATAATTGCTTGGAAAATTCTGCCGCTGTTGGATCATTTTGCAATAACACTCTTACATTTTCGTTGAGAGAAAGTGTTTTCACATACTTCCACAATGTTGAAGATTTCAAGCTAGCATTTAATTCGTCAGCAGCAGTAGATCGAGGAATAACCGGGAGTGTTTGCCTGAAATCTCCAGCAAATAACACCAATGCACCACCAAAAAGACGATTATTACCTCTCAAATCTTGTAATGTACGATTGAATGCTTCTAAAGATTTTTTGTGCGCCATGGTACATTCGTCCCAGATAATAAGTTTACACTGCTGCAATACTTTTGCCATTCCGGATCTCTTTGAAATGTTACATGTTGGCAATTCCAAAATATGAACATTTAAAGGCAATTTTAGAGCCGAATGAGCTGTTCGACCACCATCCAATAATGTTGCTGCAATTCCAGACGATGCAAGCGCTAACGCTATGTCTTTGTTCATTCTCACAGCAGCCAAAAACAATGATAGTAAAAATGTTTTACCGGTTCCACCAGGAGCATCCAAAAAATAAAATCCACCATTTCCAGCACTAACTTCGTCCATGATTTTAAAGTAAGCTTCCTTTTGTTTTTCATTCAATAATGGAACATTTCTTTGAACATATTGATCTAATGTATTTGCATCATAATTTCGTTCACGATCTAAATCCAAATTGAAAGTGCCATGCATTGCACGATCAGGTGAAATCATACCTACTTGTGATAGAAGTTTATTTGACATTGCTAAACACAAATCTTCAATCATAATTAATGCTTCGTTATGAATTTCTGGTGTAAAATCCAATTGTGGATTCATTCTTAGACGACGAACTGTATGTAAAATATCTTCTGACAAATGATCACAATGATTTGCCCATAGCTCTCGTGGATTCGACGGACTACATGCAGATATTATAATTGCAAATAAAGTACGCATTTGATATGGATTTGCCGCAAGAGCAGCATCTTGTAATGTATTATTCCAATGTTGGTCATCTTCCAGTAAATTTAAACGCCGGCATGCTTCACGATATGTAGGACATAAATACCCATCAACTGTTCGTAAATCTGCAAAAGATGTTGGCCCACGAACATTTATTAATAGTAAACGCAAAAAATAACATTCCTCAGTATTTGGATGGACCGTATAAATGCGGCCAATAGCATCCGTTTGAAATATATCAATGTGACCATCAACTCGATTTCCTTGTTTACGTTTTTGAAAATTTTTATTTGATGCTTGCCAGGTATAATATTGAGGAACCTCTGAATATAATAATGTTCTTGCAAATTGATCAGATGAATTTAAATTAAAAAATGCGGTTAATGTTGTTTCCGGTGGGCTTTCTGCTCTTACTTCCGCATTTTCAGGAGTGTAATAGACTCGTTGCCCATTTTCAAGATGGACAGACAAATGAAGAACAGTTGGATACCTATCATGAATCGAAAATGAAAAAATATGCCATACTGCTTCATTACTACTAATATATCTGCCCATTTGATATTGATCAATTTCATCATCTTTGTTCTGATTTGGAACACCAAAAACGGCCATATCGCTCCCCTTGTTTATATATTTACAAATATATTTTATAGATTTTACAGAATTACAAATTTCAACATTTATATGCGCCTTAAATGTTTTAGACAACAGAGGCGAATATGGTACAATCCAACGATTATCAATTTCGATTTCTTGATTATTAACTCTCAAACGAAATGATTGTCCACTGTCATTTATTGCGCGACGACGATATAATGGATAACCGTCATGACCAGTGATTGTTTGTTGAACCAATTCTTTAGGAAATCGCTTAGAACAATTGCCATCAATCATACACTGTGATTGAGGGTTTAAAACGCCACATGGTCCATGGATCATGTTCTTAGTCACAATTTCAAACAATTCAGGGTCAAGGGTTTTATCCGGAATTTCAGCAGATACAACAATATCAATTTGATCTGTTGTGATTTTTGTGACAAACCATATCAAAATATGGGCATGAGGCAAACCTCTCTTTTGCCATTCAATAGAGTACATCCAGCAACGAACACCACCAAAAACTTTATGTTTCACAATAAAAAGATCGGTTGTTTAACTTAACGTGATGAAGTCATATGCAAATAGGTTGTGTGCTTTAGATAAAAAAAATATGATTTTAAAAATTATTTGAAAGAAAAAAAAAATTCGTCTTTCATGGGCTTCGAACCTCGGACCTCAAGTGCAAATGACAACATTTTACCGCCTAACCAACTTCGCTATTGACTGGATACACAATACTTCGTCTTAAGTTAGTTTTGGGTTCATATGGCTTGGTTTTTAAGATGAAATTACAATCTATACCACAATCTTGAATGGATATACATTTTTATATGTGTGTGATTCTGAATAATTTTAAACGTAAAAATGCAAAAAATACAATAAAAAAATTATTAAAAGAATTTTGAAATGAAAAGTCTACCATCAAAAAGCCTTATGCCTACCCTTCTTAAGAATAATATCATATTCAAATATATTCGTTACGTAAGAGGTAGGTATTCTAAAAAATATAAAAAGTACATAGCTTGATATTTAAGCTAAGGATTAAGACTTTAGTCTTATCTGTAAGGTTATTAGAAAAAAGTTAGAATTTCTTGAAACCAATCATATTTTACAAAAAAATCAATGTTTTTTCTTTTCTCATTGTATCAATTTTTTTTCATTGGTAGGTATCAAAAGTTTATAAAAAAATTATCTTCTACAGAATAAAAAATAAAAAAAAAGGAACGTAACGTGTTGAAAAATAAAGTTTTATTTTACCGTTATTTCAAATTTGTCATTACAAAATTAATTGAAACTTGGTACAAATATAGTCTTGCTCATTATCTATCTACACTGTAAATTTCATTCATTTATCTATTGAGGAAAAAAAGATAAAAATAAAAAACTGTTAAAAACAGCCAAAAAACTTGGGACAAAAAAAAATTGTTTTTCCCGTTATTCGGTCAAAAATCATTTTAAAAATTCAAAAGTTTGTACATGAATGCGCATGATTAAAACCTATATTTCCTATAAATTTGAGATTTTTTGCAGACTTTTAAAAATTCCAAAAAAATAAAAGACTACTCAAAAATGTATCTAAAAATTAGGTTGTTTTTCAAAAATTTTTATTTCAAAATACAGGGCCTATGAAAAAAATCCGTTTTAGACCCCTAATATTTTTTTTAAATATCTTTCTCATGGTGTAACTCAAATTTCTGTGCAAAATTTTGCGCACCTGTAATTAGTCTTTTGTCGAAGGTCTATGACTGCAAAAAAACCTTCACAACTTGGTTTTGAAATTTTTTTGAATTTTTTCAATACCTTTTTTAACTATTGAATGAATTTGTCTATCATTTAAAAAAAAAGTCAACTCTTTACGACTTACCGTTTAGAAAATAGCCTCTTTTTTCAATGTCTTGTTACCCCTATTTACCCTATAAAATCTTAAATTTTTTTTTGCCTTAAACCTTCTCCTCTTATGCCTCTTTGATTTAAAAAAAAATTTAAAAAAAAAATTAAGAAAAAAAGTCAGTCGGTGTGGCCGGTTAGCGAACGTACACAAAACCAAACTTAAATATATATAATAGATAACAAATGGATTCATGACAGAAAAAAATGTAATATTTTGACTGTTTTTGTTTTTTTTTTTTTATAAAAAGTAAAATAATATTCAATTTTTGAATTTTATTTGTCAAATTACCTTTTTATTGATACCTCAATCTTAAAAATCAAGCAAAGCAAAAAAAAAAATAATAATTTTTTTTTCTCACGCTATTAAATCAATTTTTTTCAATGACAACCTATAAAAATTTTTATATCATGTGAAAGCTTAATATTTCACCTTTCTAATGACGGTTCAATCTTATTTTTGAGATGACTACAAAAGAAGTAAGAATTTTTTAAAGCCAACCACGTCGAAATAACACACTTAGATTACGGTACATCCCTCACTGCAACGCACTGGTGACTCGTCATGGGCAACAGATCCCCACAGGTATTTTGAGGTATTTCTGAAGTTTTTTAATTTACCATTGTGAAGCTTGTAGTGAATGCAGCGTTATGTGTGATATATCAAATGAAAGGTAATATTATCAGGATGCTCAATACAGATAAATCAAGTTTTTATAAGCTCCAGATCAAAAGATGTAACGTGTTGAAAAATAAAGTTTTATTTTACCGTTATTTCAAATTTGTCATTACAAAATTAATTGAAACTTGGTACAAATATAGTCTTGCTCATTATCTATCTACACTGTAAATTTCATTCATTTATCTATTGAGGAAAAAAAGATAAAAATAAAAAACTGTTAAAAACAGCCAAAAAACTTGGGACAAAAAAAAATTGTTTTTCCCGTTATTCGGTCAAAAATCATTTTAAAAATTCAAAAGTTTGTACATGCATGCGCATGATTAAAACCTATATTTCCTATAAATTTGAGATTTTTTGCAGACTTTTAAAAATTCCAAAAAAATAAAAGACTACTCAAAAATGTATCTAAAAATTAGGTTGTTTTTCAAAAATTTTTATTTCAAAATACAGGGCCTATGAAAAAAATCCGTTTTAGACCCCTAATATTTTTTTTAAATATCTTTCTCATGGTGTAACTCAAATTTCTGTGCAAAATTTTGCGCACCTGTAATTAGTCTTTTGTCGAAGGTCTATGACTGCAAAAAAACCTTCACAACTTGGTTTTGAAATTTTTTTGAATTTTTTCAATACCTTTTTTAACTATTGAATGAATTTGTCTATCATTTAAAAAAAAAGTCAACTCTTTACGACTTACCGTTTAGAAAATAGCCTCTTTTTTCAATGTCTTGTTACCCCTATTTACCCTATAAAATCTTAAATTTTTTTTGCCTTAAACCTTCTCCTCTTATGCCTCTTTGATTTAAAAAAAAAATTAAGAAAAAAAGTCAGTCGGTGTGGCCGGTTAGCGAACGTACACAAAACCAAACTTAAATATATATAATAGATTTTAAATTTTTATAAAACACCATAGCTTCAGATGTTTGGTTCTAGTTATTAATGGAATTATTTTAACACATGGATATTTTTATAAATAAAACAGATAATTTTTCGTGATCTTTTCTCTTGGTTTTTTTAATAGTAGGTAAATATATTTCTATTTTTTTAGTAAAATATTTCTTTTTTTATCATAAAAAAAATTCCGGTATAATCCGGTTTTTCGACTTTTTCAAAATTCCGAGAAAATCGCGTTTGAAAGTTGGGGTAAAATTTTTTTTCGAAAAATCCCCGAATCTTTGAACGCGCCTGGAAGCTAAACCGCTTGAGAGCAATTTTTGGGAGTGATGCCAAATGATAGCTTGTGCCTACGCTTTGCAAATTGTCAGATTTTTAAAAAATCGCCTTCCATGTTAAACCGCCACATCATGCCTATTTTTTCAGAATCGTGGAGTTGTACTCAAATGTAGGTTAGAGTCCCCGCTACCTTTTGGCATCAAATTTTTTTCATTTTCTTCAAAATTCCGAGATATAGGTGTTGGAAGTTGGGGGCGCTTACTTTCAACTCAGCTCACTTAAAGCTCACTTTTAGCTCACTTTCAGCTCAGCTCACTTTCAGCTCAGCTCAAATGAGCTGAGCTATGGTACCTAGCTCAAAAGTGAGCTAGCTCAAAATTTGAGCTTGCTCAAATTTGAACTGAGCTGTGAGCTGAGGTGAAATGTGAGCTTTTTGCAACCCTGGCAACTTGCCACATGGAAATTACCACATGCAACTTGCCACATGCAACTTGCCACATGCAACTTGCCACATGCAATTTGCCACATGCAACATGCCACATGCAACTTTCCACATGCAACTTGCCACATGCAACTTGCCACATGCAACTTGCCACATGCAACTTGCCACATGTAACTTGCCACATGCAACTTGCCACATGCATCTTGCCACATGCAACTTGCCACATGCAACTTGCCACACGCAACTTGCCAAATGCCACATAAACTTCCACATGCAACATGCATTTCCACCATGTTTCATGCCACATGGTACTTGCCACATGCCACATGCAACTTGCCACATGTAACTTGCCACATGCAACTTGCCACATGCATCTTGCCACATGCAACTTGCCACATGCACCTTGCCACACGCAACTTGCCACATGCAACTTGCCACACGCAACTTGCCAAATGCCACATAAACTTCCACATGCAACATGCATTTGTACCATGTTTCATGCCACATGGTACTTGCCACATGCAACTTGCCACATGAAACATGTAACTTGCAACGTGTTGTGTGTTTTATGTTTGCCGTACTGCGGCGTACTGCATTTTTAAATACTAAAGTACTGCCTACTCTAAAGGTCAAACGACAGCCCTGCTACCCAGGGTTGTCGTGTCATAATTCCTTTGACATTTTTGTCAAAAAGTAAATTTCCATACCCACCCTCCCATAAGAAGTATAACTTCAAAAATACTTTAATAATGAATTTATCATTTTCGGATTATTAACTAAATGGTATTTCGGAATTGTACTCATGTAATAGAGTTTCCCTTTAGTAAGAATAATTGTCCATGCATAAAATCAGGTCGGTAACTTAATCAGTATAAAAATGTATAAAAGTGTACACATTGTAATGATTAAGTATCGGCCGATCCAAAGTTTAAAAGATCGAAAAAATGTTTGTTTTGCTAAACAATTGCCTTTAAACTTAAATATTTCCTAACGGGTCGACTATTTAGTGCGCTGCCTGTGCGCACACTAGGAAACCAACCCAACCAAACTATCGGCCGATAGAAAGTCTGTGGTGTATTTTTCGTTACTAAACAAATGTACCTACCCCATTTTATGAAAAAAAGTGAACTTTTGTGTTATAAACTGCCAAAACTTAAGAATTTTTGAAAGCAACTCTTTTTGAGAAGAAAAAATACAGGATTTTCATACATTTCAAAAGTAAAATTATGAGAAGTCGAAATTTGAACCCTTCATAATTTGTAGGTTCACTTAAAGTTGAGCGAAGAGGAAGAAGTTTTTTGATACTTAAATAAACTCTAATCTCCTGATAAATTATTTATTAACACAATGCTCTATAACTTTAAATTATCGACTTCACCGTTTTCTTGTCGACACCAATGAAATACAAATTCTAAATTTCGACTATTGTTTTATGAATTATGATTTTGCTATAGTAGCACAAGCAAAGTAATTATTATTTTCAAAGATGGAACTTTTATGGGTCACTGTGGCGTATGTGGAACATTTTTGTTCATAACTTTTTGTTGGTTAAGAAAAAAATTTTCTTTTTTTACTCTTGATTGTCCTAATGAAGATGAGGTCTTAAATTCATATTTTAAATGATGTCTTAATTCGGCATAAAAATTGATCCTGATACAAGTCCACCTTTCCAATAAACTGATCTGTAGAAAACGGAACTAATTTGATTTCACTACTGATAAAATTTGTGTTTTTTTAAAGAAATTTTCTTACAATTCAAATAGGTACTGTAAATCAAAAATCTGTTATTCTAAATTCTTTATTCAAATGCTTCAAATAGACTGAAAAATCGTGCACACTTTTCTATATTATCCAAACGATTTCTTAGCCTATTTAGCATTTTAAATTACAAAATTTTAAACTGTGTGTCCACAGTCCACACAGTTGGATGGTTTAGGTTTAAATTTGGCACAGATAATTTTTTTCTAATAATCAAGGTTTTTTTTTTGTTTTTTTTTTAGCATCTCGCTGTACCTCAACTACAAAATTTTCGAATTATTGGAAGAAAAAAAGAAATCTATCGATATCGATTATTTATGTAAGTCTAAGTGGTTTCAATACAACTAACAAATATTCAGGAAACGAAAAAACGGCAATTTTTTTAAATCGTTTTTTCTTGTTCTTCTTCTGATAATTGTGCCCTTAATTATGAAAGTGGACTAAGTCACTCCTAAAAATGAAATCAAATCTAGCCTAAAAATAATTATTATTTAAGGGGTAAAGTTTATTTGAAAGCGAAATTGCAGTAAATAAACTTCTTTATTACTCCTCTAGTGATTTCATAAAAGAAATACAATTAAATCGTTATAAGAAAATGATTATGTAAGTTTTTCTTCAAACAATGCAAAAAGTGACTTTCATAATCATGGGCACAATTATTTAACCAAATTTCTTATTGTTTAAATAATAGATAAGTACACGGAGAAAATAGTGTCACCTTAATTGGAAAAATTACCTAAAAAAAAGTCGGATTTCTTAAGAAAAAAAATCGGTTATTTATGAAATATTCCCAACAATGTTATACCATTTTGAAAAGAGAATTGAACACACTAACTTTTAAGGCAACTTGCCGAAACATCGTAGTGCATTTTTTTTACACTACGGCTCATTTAATTAGAGTCATGTAAAATTTTTTAGTACTAAGTTGGGTAAAAAATTAATATTTTCTTTAAAACTGATGCAGCTGAGTTAAAATTTTTGAATGCATTTGATAGCAGGGTTATTCAAGGTTCCGTAACAAAAGATTTGTAGTCACGGCACATAAAAAACCGTCACAGGGTGATCATTTTTTCGACTTTTGGCTGCGATTTTTTTTATTATTTTTCTGATAACTGTCACCACCTACCCTATCTACCGTTTTCGTTTCGACGTTAACTTTTGGGACACCCTGTATGTGGTCTGTTTTCTGTAATTTAATTTAACTGAGTTTAAGTGGAATCACCTTATTTTAAGCGGATATCACATTAATTTAAAGTGGTGAAATTTAATGTGCGCATCATCTTATTTTAAGGTGACACTTTTTTCTCCGTGTACTTTGAATTACAATCCTGGATTTTATTTTTCTTAAAACTCACGAACTACTTGCAACTTCCCATTTTCGTGAGAACTTTTCAGATCCTTGATAAAATACAACCTATTTTTTTTTTCTTGGAATCATTGCACTCAAAATAAGCAAATACAAAATGTCTTATGATATCATTAATTGCTATTGAACAAATAACTTGTGTTGCACAGAATTATTGTTGTAGAATTTTTAAAATTCAAACGGATACTGTGGTGTATACGCAACATTTCCTTATTCCATTTATCTTTCATAGAAAATTTAACTTTTTTAATTAATTTTCTAAACTTTTCATACAATAGAATCGTGTATGTATTTTTGACCTTTGTAATATGTTTGACGTTTAACTTTAATTATGTAGCTATATCTGGGTTCACGGTCATACCACCATGTGTCATCAGATTTCAAAACTCCCTCTGATTTATTCTTCTATAAAAATATTCAATTTCAAATTAAACCAACATACTTAATAAAGAAAAAGCAAATAGCATCAAAGAAAACTTTATACATTTCCAAGAGTATAGAATTTTCAATTCATTCAGTCTTCACAAATAAAATCCATATTCTATAATAGCTCAGGGCAATTAGTCAAAATATGGGCATGAAATCGCATTTTTCGCGGGACAAAATTTTTTTCATGGAATGTGTTCGGGTGGTTGTCCTTATCATAAAAGTCAATTTGTTGGGAAAATTGGAGGTTGGGAACAGCCGCCATCTTGGAAAAGAGATTGGTAGCGTTTTTATTGAATAGCTCCATTGTTATTCATTTTAACAGAAAATGACAAAGGTAGGACTTATTAACAATAAAATTATCTAAACAATGATATACAAAACAATTCCGTGAGTTGATTAAATAAAATTTTATAGTTGGTCAAAGTGCGGGTTTGTTTCGCAAGGTTGGGACAAAATGACATTTTTTCATATATCTGACGAACTTTTGATTTGTTTGGATAATTCTTCAAGAATGAATTATATTACTTATAATTACCTATAAAATGAGCCCACAATCGTTATTGTAACCATCGTATTGTAGAAGTAATCTAACTCCGAAACTCTCCATGTACTAGTCAAAAGTGAGAAAAAAGCTAGTTTTTTGCTAGTAGGCCGAGAAAATTTTAGGAGTAGAGGTATAACCAAAATATAAGTACGCAGTTTTGCTGCCATACTCGTGTTAATGTCGATTTCAAAGGTCTGACAACTCTAATTTTGGGCTTTATACGGTTTTTGGGGGGTTAAATAACGTAAGTTTTCCAGTTAACGTGAATGGGCTAAATTTATACTATTTGAAATTATAAATATACAAGCTGATGCTCTATTATTTTTCCTAAATCTGGACACCTTAATCTCGGCTATGGGGTTAATAGAACTCACGATGTAAGGTTTTTTAACTAACCATATCAGGCTTTTCAATTCAAATAAACAAACAAAAATCGAAACAAAAAAGCCTCTAAAACATAATCGTATAAACGGCTTATATCTTGAGTTCTATTGGTCACATCCTCAAGATTGGGGTGTCTAGATTTAGGAAAAATAATAGGGAATCAGCTTGTATATTTATAATTTCAAATAGTATAAATTTAGCCCATTCACGTTAACTAGAAACCTTACGTTATTTAACCCCCCAAAAACCGTATAAAGCCCAAAATTAGAGTTGTCTGACCTTTGAAATCGACATTAACACGAGTATGGCAACAAAACTGCGTACTTATATTTTGGTTATACCTCTACTCCCAAAATTTTCTCGGCCTACTAGCAAAAAACTAGCTTTTTTCTCACTTTTGACTAGTACATGGAGAGTTTCGGAGTTAGATTACTTCTACAATACGATGGTTACAATAACGATTGTGGGCTCATTTTATAGGTAATTATAAGTACTATAATTCATTCTTGAAGAATTATCCAAACAAATCAAAAGTTCGTCAGATATATGAAAAAATGTCATTTTGTCCCAACCTTGCGAAACAAACCCGCACTTTGACCAACTATAAAATTTTATTTAATCAACTCACGGAATTGTTTTGTATATCATTGTTTAGATAATTTTATTGTTAATAAGTCCTACCTTTGTCATTTTCTGTTAAAATGAATAACAATGGAGCTATTCAATAAAAACGCTACCAATCTCTTTTCCAAGATGGCGGCTGTTCCCAACCTCCAATTTTCCCAACAAATTGACTTTTATGATAAGGACAACCACCCGAACACATTCCATGAAAAAAATTTTGTCCCGCGAAAAATGCGATTTAAATTACTAATTTCCCTGGGCTATAATGAATAGCTTTATGTCGGGTCTCTCTATTATAATGTATTTTTCACCTGCTACTCATAATATTCAAGTATCAAGTATAGGTAGATATAGGTTTGGTATACAGGTGCACCATCTTTTTTTTTTTTGTATTGTATCAAGCCCTATTATAGAGATATAAGGATATGACTAGCGTTATCCTTGAATGATGAAAACAGGGAACAAAGGCACCAAAATATAATAATGTAAGGCTTTAAGTAGCCTATTAGCATATCATTACCTCATGCTATCTTAATTGGTTCTCTGTTGGTGATGATGATGCGAGAAAATCGTATTAAAATCAGAAGCAGTGAGGTGATGCCGATGAGCTTCGAAGCCGGTGTGTTCGTTATTTCTTTTTCAGTACACACAATAAGGTTTTACAACTTAATTATATATATCCCCACCTTGGCACCATGTATTATAGAGGGCTATATGTGTCAAAGACAAAACAAGGCTCTTATATTATACAAAAAAAAAATCTAAAGCTAAGAGAGAAGACAGGGATTGGATTAACACAGTTTTCATTATCTGTTTGAGGAATTCTAGCACAGAAATTTCTTTGAACACTGTCATTGATTTATTTAATGATATTATAAAAGTCATTTGATAGTGTTTCTAACCTATTTCCCCTAAATTTGTAGCGACACAAAAAGACTAAACTGTAAGAAAATATTTTATTTTATTAAGTTTGTGCTCTTTTTCTATTCTTTCAGAAAACTATTACATTTGGCGCCTTATAGAAAATGAATCATTACAAATACGGGCCATATTAAAAAATATTATGCATTACATGCAGGCATGCGTATCTAAGGTCAATGTAATCTAATTTTTAGTTTCATAAAATTAATAAACTTTACCAAGAATTTGTTGGCAAATTTTCAAAATCTAAATAACATTGAGCGACATCTTGCATCAACTCAAAACCCTACAGATATGGTATCTTTATGTATACGTTTAGCTGGCGATCAGGTACAAATAAATAATAATATCGTCAGAGGTTGTTTTTAGAACAATGAGTTTATGTGAAAATGTGGTATAGAAGACACAAGGTATACTTAATAGTACTTGAACCTAAAATATTACAGCTCTTGGCAATATAGCAATTGGCAGGTTATATGTTTTATGTTCTCTCTCTGTATGATACTTTGTGTGATGCTTACCCAACAAGTGCGTTCGAAAGAGAACAACATCACGTAGTGTAACTTCCTCGTTGCGATAGAGTATTTGGAAAACTCGTGATGCTCCAGCACCATTAATTATACAAGCAGATCCTGGTAGAACATTATTTTGCGGTAAATTTTGCTGCACTTCATCCTGCTCTTCTGTTGGTTGCTGTTGTTGTTGTGACTGTTGTTGTTGCTGTTGTTGTGCGGGTTGGGGTTGAGATTTTTCGGAAATAGTAGTTTCAACTTGAACTGGCAGTCTGGGGGATACCCGCAAAGAGCATCGAACTTGGTAAAGTCTGAAAATAGAAAAAAAAAGCAAAATATTAAAACAATTCGCATTATTTTTAAGTGTTTTTTTTTTATTGCATTGATTAATAGGAAAAGAATGCACAATTGCACATATGATAGTCTGTCGGATAGTGTTGCATACAAACTGTTTATACTGCAATTTTCTATTTAGTAACAAAGTTTGAAAAAAACGCAGATTATAGAAAGTGCGGAAAACCAGCTAGCTGCCTAGCTGTTTACAGAATTGTTTTTATTCCTAATCTTTATTAGCCCCAATATATTCAATCTCCATTATATTTAAGTCGTCATTTAAAATGAGAAATTTCTGTCAAATTGCATACAAATACCCTTTTTAAATCTGGACTTTATATTTAATGGAGTATTGGCCCTTAATAACTTAATTTAATTTTTGGACCTCCCAGGTCTAAGGCCCAATTTATTCACTCTCCATTATAATTAAAGTCCCATACAAATTTTGAAATTACCCATTTTAAATGGTGTTGTGTGAATAAATTGGGCCTTAGAATGAAATTAATTTTATAAGGTTGCACCTCTGGTTGAACCTTGGTGGACGCTATGAGTTATTTTAACTTAGTTAGAATGGTCTTAAAAGCATTCGTAGAAGTTTAAACCTACTATAAGCATTCGTTTCAAGGTTGAACTTCTATTTGACTGGACTATAATACAAAAGTACTGTGATATCATAAGTACAAGACATAAAGGTGGCTAAGAATAGAGCGGATAGATGCAAGTCATGGTTTTTAAAATTAGTTTTGGTATTCCCTGTGAAATTGACCATAAGCTGAGCTAAAAGCAAACAATTTTATAAGTTATTTCAATTAAAGGCTAGGATTAAGGTGTTTTATAAGACCGTTTCTGTCTGAAACGATAAACCCTTCTGGCTTAGTTTCTCCCAATTAGTGGTAAAGGAACTTCTGTTTAGATCGACATCGACTTAACAGGGGAAACCCTTTATTTTAACGTTAATTGTGAATTTAACCCGTTATTATAGCAATGCAATTCGTGATATTATTGGGAGAACATGTGAGTTTTTTTTAGATAGATTATGATTTTACCAGGATGATTCATAATTTTGCCAATAAAACCCGTGATTTAATCGCGAAAAATCGTAATTTTACGGAGAAAGCTTGTGATTTTACTTGTTAATTTATAAAGAAAATGCGTTGAACCGCTAGTAAGGGTAACATTTGAATAAGTCAAGGAAACCCATAATTTTACTGTGTTGAATTGACCATGGTTTAACTGGGCGATCCTTAATTTAACCGGGGAAACCAGCAATTTTAATGAAGTCAATTTCAAATTAACTGAAATCCTATGATTTTACCGAAATGAAATCCCAATCGTTTAACAAGACATCCTCATGATTAAACTAGTTCACACCCTTTGTTACTAAAGAGTCAAGCTATCAAACATTCCATTTGTATCTTGAAAACCAATGAGGAAAACCTCCATTTTTGACTAAAAACTACACACTATGAAACTATGTACATATTATGAATATCTAACTACATATGTACATAGTTTGCCAAAAATCAGCACTATTGAGTTTGACTCTTATAATAGTTATAGAAAAAAATTGTAATGTCAGAAAAATAATGATTCAGTATTGAAGAGAGGTAGTCTCTCAGTGTTTTGGAAAACGCCATTTTGGAAAACGCTTAACTGTCAATACTCGTATCTCGTGAACCAAATTATACCACTTAATAAAAATTTTATTTGAAGAGTTTGACATTTCTCTTCATCCAACCTCTAAACCAAGATAAATAATATAAATTCAACATTTTTACCAGTTTTAGTCATAGTTTTTTTTTGTTTTATGTTTCTTTAAATATTTTTGAAGTTTTTGGTGACGTCAGAGAGTCAACGCGTCAAACTTTTTTACCGAGCTTAAAAAATAAACAAAAAAATTATGTCAGGATAACATAAAAAGCACTCTTTATCCAGAAATATTTTAAGGGACTTTCTGATTTTATTCGCTTCTGTTTCATAAAAATTCCCCACCTCGTTTGAAATTAGTGTAATCATATTTTTTCGCGTTCATTTCAGTACTATTTGATTTGTTTCATTCGATCTTGAAAATTTTGCACATTCACTCTGTGACCAAATTATCAATATCAAAACACAGACGAAAAACGTTTAAAAATTATTATTAAAATGCATTAACAAAAGTAATATTGCTGCTCAACAGTAAGTATGTACAGTGTATACACTATTCCAGAATCAATGAATTCGCTTATTCTGCATATGAAAGCAAAATATAGTAATTGTTGTAAATAATGTACTTTTTGACTTCTCTGAAGTTTTCAGTTCCAACTTTAAATTCTGTTTTCATTTTCTACTTGTCGTCGGTCTCATGAGAAAACCTCGTAACTCCACTTTTTTTCAAAAATGACTTTTGAATGACATTCTTTAGAAAATATGTCAGTGGAGCAACTCAGAAAATTTGGGGTCATTCCGAAAACTCTAAATAGACTTAAATTCAAATTTTGCACAGCGCGTTTCTTCCCAACTACTCTGTTGTTTGTTTACTCTTTCGTCTCTCCTGTAAAATTTTGATTTTGGGAGTTACGAGGTTTTCTCATGAGACCGGGCTATGTGAAGTTGGCACCCCCAAATGCAATTTTTTTTTTTCAAACCTATATGGTTCGATTGCCCAAGGTTAGCCTAGGATAGCCCAAGATTTTTTTTCGTTAGCCCACCCTTAGTTTTAAAATTATAACGGAATTATTTTTTTTCACCTCAAAAATGACAAAAAAAAACTTTTTTTTATTCCATGAAAAAATTGTTGGTTTTGCACTGTGGTTCGATTGCCCAACGTTAGCCCAGGATAGCCCAACTTTTTTTTTCTTGATTGCACTATTTTTTCAAAAGATACAACAAAAAACTTTTTTTCATATCAGAAACCGAAAAAATTTAAATTTTTTTTTCCTGTGAAAAAATCCTTAGTTTAAAACCGTGGTTTGTTTGCCCAAGGTTAGCCCAGGATAGCCCAACTTTTATTTTTGCTATCGTAAGCTTAGTTTAAAAATTATAGAAGAATTAGTTTTTATTCACCACACCAAAAAAAAAGTACGTATACACCTCAGTGACCCTTTTTTAATTTATAATTAAGAACAATTAAATTCACTGGTGTTTGCATTGCGCCTCAAATGTTTTTAATTTGAATTAACATTTTTACTTGATTGAATGTAGTCCATATAACATTCGTGTTAAGAAGCTTAAGTTGACATTTAACATTAAAAGTTAGTTGGAATTAGAATGGTTAATTGAGGAAAAATGAAAAAAGGCTAAATTTTACACTGAAAAAAAAAAAATGTTTGATTTTTAAGAAGTTGGTACTTTGAAAAAAGTTTTTTGTTATAACTTTTAAACTGAGGGTGGGCTAACGAAAAAAAGTGATGTAATTAGTTGGAATTAGAATGGTTAATTGAGGAAAAATGAAAAAAGGATAAATTTTACACTGAAAAAAAATGTTTGATTTTTAAGAAGTTGGTACTTTGAAAAAAGTTTTTTGTTATAACTTTTAAACTGAGGGTGGGCTAACGAAAAAAAGTGATGTAATTAGTTGGAATTAGAATGGTTAATTGAGGAAAAATGAAAAAGGGATACATTTTACACTGAAAAAATAAAATTTTTGATTTTTAAGAAGTTGGTACTTTGAAAAAAGTGTTTTTTCGTGTTCTGAAAAAGCAATCACTTTACACCATTTCATATTTGTTCTTACTTTTGAAATACGTTTGAATATATTTTACTAAGCATGTAGCTTTTCTAGGTACTTATATGGCAAACAAAACAAAAAATTGATTTTGAGACTTGAAAAATTATTCGTTTGTTGTGGCTTTTAATGTTAAATGTCAACTTAAGCTTCTTAACACGAATGTTATATGGACTACATTCAATCAAGTAAAAATGTTAATTCAAATTAAAAACATTTGAGGCGCAATGCAAACACCAGTGAATTTAATTGTTCTTAATTATAAATTAAAAAAGGGTCACTGAGGTGTATACGTACTTTTTTTTTTGGTGTGGTGAATAAAAACTAATTCTTCTATAATTTTTAAACTAAGCTTACCAAAGCAAAAATAAAAGTTGGGCTATCCTGGGCTAACGTTGGGCAATCGAACCACAGTGCAAAACCAACAATTTTTTCACATAATAAAAAAAAGTTTTTTTTTTGTGATTTTTGAGGTGAAAAAAAATAATTCCGTTATAATTTTAAAACTAAGGGTGGGCTAGCGAAAAAAAATCTTGGGCTATCCTGGGCTAACCTTGGGCAATCGAACCATATAGGTTTGAAAAAAAAATTTGCATTTGGGGGTGCCAACTTCACATAGCCATGAGACCGACGTTGTGTGGTTTTTAGCACTGCAAAACATTTCAGGTTTTGACTCCAGTTTTTTTCCCAAACTCTTGAATAGTTTGACAGAAACTAAATTTTTAATCTTTTCAGCATGGAATTTTATATTATTTGACACTGCTAGTTGTTAGCTAATTTTGTTGTTTGGTTTGGTTATATCAAAACAAAATTCTAGAACTCTTGGATCAATATTTTATTAGTTCAAAACAATACATTAAAATGTTAAAAAATGAAAACACTTAAAGCAATGAACTAGTTAGTTGCTGCTCTTTTCTGTTAGTTAAAGTAAATTTTTACCAATTTGATATTTTGTTTTTCCTAAATATGTGACTTAATCAAATCAAAGCTCTCTTATATTTTGTAGGTTTGTTTGGTTTCTGGGTTAGTGATATTATTTTTTCCAGCCAGTAAAAATATCTTATTACTAAGACTTTGTGTCCTCGTTTTTATATCTGACAATGCTCATGTTCATGTATTAAAACTCTTGCACTTAAGCCCTTAATATTCACATCCAAAAGCAATTCCCAGACCAAAAGTAGCCATTAACAAGATTCTACACACAAGAGGACAAACGACAATCTATTGATTGTATTCCACTTTTTTAAATAAGAAATATACAAGATACTATCTTAAAGTACTTTGCTCGCATATGTATGTCTTTCACTTCACCACATTGTAAGAAAAAGAAATCTTTCCTCTTGTCTGAGGCTTGCATGAATGGAATTTTCCTATCAAAATAAAAATAAAATAAAAATGGCATCTTATTTCGTGCGACAAAGTTTATTTTTAGAATCTGCTCTTCTAAGTTCAATATCCCACATAAGAAGAGTATATCTCTATATATTCTATATCTATATAAATTGCATTTCTTTTCAATGAATATGAACTTTTTATATTAAATTTACTTTCCTCTATAAGATACATCCGGGCCGGAATATACCTTCAATAAATGTAAAAGGAAATAACAATTTTTTTCGATTTTTGTTTTTTCATTTTATATTACTTACCCTCTCTGAAACAAATCCACATTATAGAATTTGTAGAGTTCAACAGAAAATTCAATCGTTGCTTGCAAGTCTCCCATAATAAAATATTTTGAATTTGATCCAGCACTTTATTGGCAACAACTCAATGTACTTTCACCCTTTATCACACTCATTTTTTTTTTTTATTTTAAAACATATAAATCATTATTAGACTTTTTTTTTACACCAACTAAAAAAAATAATATTCACATTCACTTTAGTGTGGCTCTTAACATTTTTTTTTTTGAAAGGAAAAGATTATCCTGTCGGTAAACGATCTTCAAAAGTACCTATTTGAGATGTGTTGAGATATATTTTAATATAAGGATTTTATACAGAATGATTTTTTTTTTTTTTTTTTTTGAAAACAAAAATAAATAGGTATATAAGAAAATAATATTTGCATCACATTGAATATCGGGTTCAACGTATATTTTTACATTCAAATGCAATGTATTTTTCAAACAAAAAAACATTTTTATTTATATATTTTTGAATATATATTTTGAAAAATTGCCAAGTTGAGAAAATGTAATTTTTGTTCTGATAATCAAACAATGCTATTTGTAAATTCAATCATTTTGGGATTTGTTTTTCAAAATTTTAGCTGGAATTTTACTGCGGTTTTAAGACATAATAAGGAAGAAGTGTTACATATTTTTCAAGTACTGTAGTTTTCTGAGATAATTCGTTTTTTTTTTTACCTAAAGGGCTAATAATTTTAAACTTATATTTTTAAATAAAGACTAGATCCGAGACTTGTGTCAGAAGATATCTGCTTCCAAATAACAAAAACAAAAGCTTATTTTGATTTCAAATAACTCTGCCACCAGACAGGAAAGAAACTTTTGGATTTTTTCACGAATAGTACTTAAAGAGGCCTTTTCTTTGATGTAGGTACCACTTGATGGATTCGGAGAAAGCAAAAATTTAAATTACAATACTTTTGGCCCGTTGGTTTTTTTTTTCCAAGATTTGTTCCGAAGAAAAATGTTTCCGAATATTAGAAAAGAAAACACAAAAAAAAGAGTGTGTGTACACATGTACACGCGACTGAAGTTATACTTCTCATTCAGTATATACAGGGTGTCCCACAGTCACCGCCCCAAACGAAAACCATGGATTCCTGAGATCATTTTAAGTCGAAAAACTTAAGAGGTAATTTTCTCGTTTTCGTCCCGTTTTCGAGTTACCACGGTTTTCATGATTTTTGTTCTCTTTTCCCTTATCTAGCTTTATCTTTGCCAAACTACGTTTGATTTGAAAAATTTTTTTTACAACCAATCAAGAATTTATTACAGTTTTAGTTTGTCTCAAAACTTTTTTTCTGCGGACAACCGTTTCTCCACAATTTTGCATCAAACACAATTTTCTTCGTTTTTTAAGTTGTTTTTTACACTTTCATATCATTTAAGTCAAAAAAACACGTTAATGAGTATTAATTTTTTGTGCTTTTTATTAAAGCCCAGTTTATTTTTATAAAAAAAATAAGTTTTATTTCATAAAAAAGGCTACTGAAAGTAATTAAAAAAAAATAAACAAACTGAGTGAATTAAAAAAAAAAAATAATTTTTAAACAAAAAATTAATTTAAACGAATTAAAACTTTTTCTGAGCTATTGTGGTTAAGAAAAGAACAAATAAATAAAGCTCAGAAAAAGTTTTAATTCATTTAAATAAATTTTGTATTTAAAAATTATTTTTTTTTTTAATTCACTCAGTTTGTTTATTTTTTTTAATTAATTTCAGTAGCCTTTTTTATGAAATAAAACTTATTTTTTTTATGAAAATAAACTGGGCTTTAATAAAAAGCACAAAAAATTAATACTCATTAACGTGTTTTTTTGACTTAAATGATATGAAAGTGTAAAAAACAACTTAAAAAACGAAGAAAATTGTGTTTGATGCAAAATTGTGGAGAAACGGTTGTCCGCAGAAAAAAAAGTTTTGAGACAAACTAAAACTGTAATAAATTCTTGATTGGTTGTAAAAAAATTTTTCAAATCAAACGTAGCTTGGCAAAGATAAAGCCAGATAAGGGAAAAGAGAACAAAAATCATAAAAACCGTGGTAACTCGAAAACGGGACGAAAACGAGAAAATTACCTCTTAAGTTTTTCGACTTAAAATGACCTCAGGAATCCATGGTTTTCGTTTGGGGCGGTGACTGTGGGACACCCTGTATAAATGAATTTCATTTGATATTTTTAATTTCTATTATTAAGTTAATTAATCCACACTTCGTTTTTTACATTTTTATCAAGTAACAATAAATTAATTCTTTCATCCTCCTTGCGTCCATGTAGTTTTCAATTTAATCTGTGAAATTTACTCATGTTGTGCGGTTCAGAACGTACGGTATATGCTTAACGAAAGTAAACAAATTGCGCATAAAATATGCTATATGGTAATTTTATGAGGATTGTGTGTGCTTCAGCACTAGTAGTAGCAATATGCAACTTGCAGGGTTGCTACAAAGCTCAAAAGTGAGCTGAGCTCAGCTCGCAGCTCAGCTCAAATTTTGAGCTAGCTCACTTTTGAGCTAGCTCACTTTTGAGCTATGTACCATAGCTCAGCTCATTTGAGCTAAGCTGAAAGTGAGCTGAGCTGATGGTTGAGCTGAGCTGTTGGGTGAGCTGAGCTGTCTTTTTTTATCATAAAAAAAAAAATTCCGGTACAATCCGGTTTTTCGACTTTTTTCAAAATTCCGAGAAAATCGGTTTTGAAAGTTGGGGTAAATTTTTTTTTTTCTAAAAATCCCCGAATCTTTAAACGCTCCTGGAAGCTACACCACTTTAGAGCAATTTTTGGGAGTGATGCCAAATGATAGCTTGTGTCATGGGCCTACGCTTTGCACATTGTCAGATTTTTAAAAAATCGCCTTCCATGTTAAACCGCCACATCATGCCTATTTTTTCAGAATCGTGCCTATTTTTTCTTTACTTTTAAGTTCTCCCGGTTTGAGAACGCGTGGACCTACAGGGATGGGATTTGTACCCAAATGTATGTTAAAGTCCCCGCTACCTTTTGGCATCAAAAAATTTTATTTTCATTTTCTTCAAAATTCCGCGATATAGGCGTTGGAACGCTTTGATCTAGAGACAGGGGAGTGGTGCCATATGAAAGCTTATATTCTCAGCTACCCGATAGTGGTATAATCCGGTTTTTCGATTTTTTCAAAATTCCGAGAAAATCGCGTTTGAAAGTTGGGGTAAAATTTTTTTTTGAAAAATCCCCGAATCTTTGAACGCTCCTGGAAGCTAAACCGCTTGAGATCAATTTTTGGGAGTGATGCCAAATGATAGCTTGTGTCATGGGCCTGCGCTTTGCACATTGTCAGATTTTTAAAAAATCGCCTTCCATGTTAAACCACCACATCATGCCTATTTTTTCAGAATCGTGCCTATTTTTTTTTTACTTTTAAGTTTTCCCGGTTTGAGAACGCGTGGACCTACAGGAATGAGAGTTGTACCCAAATGTAGGTTAGAGTCCCCGCTACCTTTTGGCATCAAAAAAATTTTTTTTAATTTTTTTCAAAATTTTGAGATATAGGCGTTGGAAGTTGGGGCGCTCACTTTCAGCTCAGCTCAAATGAGCTAAGCTATGGTACCTAGCTCAAATTTGAGCTGAGCTGTGAGCTGAGCTGAAATGTGAGTTTTTTGCAACCCTGGCACCTTGCCACATGGAAATTACCACATGCAACTTGCCACATGTAACTTGCCACATGCAACTTGCCACACGCAACTTGCCACATGCAACTTGCCACACGCAACTTGCCACATACAACTTGCCACATGCAACTTGCCACACGCAACTTGCCACATACAACTTGCCACATGCAACTTGCCACATGAAACATGTAACTTGCAACGTGTTGTGTGTTTTATGTTTGCCGTACTGCGGCGTACTGCATTTTTAAATACTAAAGTACTGCCTACTCTAAAGGTGAAACGACAGCCCTGCTACCCAGGGCGATCGCGTCATAATCCCTTTGACATTCTTGTCAAAAAGTAAATTTTCATACCCACCCTCCCATAAGAAGTATAACTTCAAAAAACTATTGAGTTTTATTCACAAATAGAGCTAAAAGAGACTTTTCATTCAATGGCTCGCTCGATGATTATGGAGGAAATTTTTTTAAAAATGCATTTTTTTTTCGAAAATCTAAAAAAATAGATTTGTAATTTTTGTACCTAAATGCATAGGCGTGTTCACTGTGAACTCATATCCTTATACCAGAGCTTGTTCTGAGAATTTGATCCGAAGATATTTGCTTCCGAATATTAAAAAAAAAGAGTGTGTGTACATGTGTACACGCGACTGAAGTTATACTTCTCATTCAGTATATGTAAATGAATTTCATTTGATATTTTTAATTTCTATTATTAAGTAATTAATCCACACTTAGTTTTTTTTACATTTTTATCAAGTGAACAATAAATTAATTCTTTCATCCTCCTTGCGTCCATGTAGTTTTCAATAAAACACCATAGCTTAAGATGTTTGGTTCTAGTTATTAATTTAATTATTTTAACACATGGATATTTTTATAAATAAAACAGATAATTTTTCGTGATATTTTTTCTTGGTTTTTTTAATAGTAAATATATTTCTATTTTTTTAGTAAAATATTTCTTTTTTATCATACAAAAAAATTCCGGTACAATCCGGTTGGACTTTTTTCAAAATTCCGAGTAAATCGCGTTTGAAAGTTGGGGTGAATTTTTTTTTTTCGAAAAATCCCCCAATCTTTGAACGCTCCTGGAAGCTAAACCGCTTGAGAGCAATTTTTTGGAGTGATGCCAAATGATAGCTTGTGTCATGGGCCTACGCTTTGCACATTATCAGATTTTTAAAAAATCGCCTTCCATGTTAAACCGCCACATCATGCCTATTTTTTCAGAATCGTGCCTATTTTTTTTTTTACTTTTAAGTTCTCTCGGTTTGAGAACGTGTGGACCTACAGGGATGGGAGTTGTACCCAAATGTAGGTTAGAGTCCCCGCTACCTTATGGCATCAAAAATTTTATTTTCATTTTCTTCAAAATTCCGCGATATAGGCGTTGGAACGCTTTGATCTAGAGACAGGGGAGTGGTGCCATATGAAAGCTTATATTCTCAGCTACCCGATAGTGGTACAATCCGGTTTTTAGATTTTTTCAAAATTCCGAGAAAATCGCCTTTGAAAGTTGGAGTAAAATTTTTTTTCGAAAAATCCAAGAATCTTTGAACGCTCAAGGAAGCTAAGCCGCTTGAGATCAATTTTTGGGAGCGATGCCAAATGATAGCTTGTGTCACGGGCCTACGCTTTGCACATTGTCAGATTTTTAAAAAATCGCCTTCCATGTTAAACCGCCACATCATGCCTATTTTTTCAGAATCGTGCCTATTTTTTTTTTACTTTTGAGTTCTCTCGGTTTGAGAACGCGTGGACCTACAGGGATGAGAGTTGTACATAAATGTAGGTTAGAGTCCCCGCTACCTTTTGGCATCAAAAATTTTTTTTTTCATTTTCTTCAAAATTCCGAGATATAGGCGTTGGAAGTTGGGGGCGCTCACTTTCAGCTCAGCTCAAATGAGCTGAGCTATGGTACCTAGCTCAAAAGTGAACTAGCTCAAATTTGAGCTGAGCTGTGAGCTGAGCTGAAATGGAACTTGACATGCAACTTGCCACATGCAACTTGCCACATACAACTTGCCACATACAACTTGCCACATGTAACTTGCCACATGAAACATGTAACTTGCAACGTGTTGTGTGGTTTATGTTTGCCGTACTGCGGCGTACTGCATTTTTAAATACTAAAGTACTGCCTACTATAAAGGTGAAACGACAGCCCTGCTACCCTGGGTGATCGCGTCATAATCCCTTTGACATTCTTGTCAAAAAGTAAATTTTTATACCCACCCTCCCATAAGAAGTATAACTTCAAAAAAAAAAAACAAATTTGTTTGCAAATAACTCTGCAACCAGACCATAAAACAACTCTTGGGTCTCACTCGCACCTTTTATTTGATGGCACCTTTTATTGATTGCTCACTCGATGGACTTGGTAGAAACTTTTTCAAAATGAATTTTTTTCGACAAGAGGTACCCCATGGATTTTTTTGTTGGATTTGTAATTTTAGTTCCTAGGCCTATTCATTTTGAACTCATATCTTTAAACAAAAAAATATTTCGAGACTTCAAATAACTTTGCAACTAGAGCTGAAATATACTTTTGGTGGCCCTTAACCACCAAGAGCCAAGACCAAACAAAGCTAACCTTTAAAGACTAAATTAAGGGATATGTACGTCAGGCTGTATTTCTAGAGGCAGCTCATTAGGTAACCTTTTGTCTTGATGATTTCACTAAAGCATGGCTCTTCAAGATGCAAATAAAAAAACCTAAAAATATTTGTCCAAAGTGACCAAAAGCTTGAGCTAACCGCTCCCATAAAAAAACATATTTTTAGCAAACAAAACTTCTGCTTATGCATGCATGCTTATAAAACCAAACTAAATGTAAAAATAAACAAAAACTTATTCCAACCTTGGGCACAATGGGCACAACTAAAAAAAAAAAAAATAAAACTTTTTTTGAAGGACAACATTGTTTTTAAAGTTCTTCTCTAAAAACAAAAAAATGAAAGAATGTTATTGTTGATGTTTAAATAGATGCAAAGTCCTGGAAAATTTCCCTTTTATGGATACTTCAAACACGACAGCACTAAAATAAAAAAACTAAACTCAAGAGTTTTGCATTTAAGCCAAAAGGTAGTAGGTAGGGTACTTATTTATGTCTTGTTGAAAATTTGAGAGCAGTTAACCTTCAATTGGCTACAAGAAACCAAATAAAACGAAATGAAAGCAGTTTAAGGTCACAAAATACGTATCCGATTTCCTATATACAGTCTTGGCCTTGTTTCCTTTTTCCCATCTTAATGTATCCATTAAAATTTGTTTGTTTCTACAGAGAAAAGTTATTCAGTCTTGTGTAAATAATTCCAATTAATATCTCGAAATACCACCAAAGTTATTGAAAACCAATGAAAGGTTTATACATATATTTATATCCGCATCAATTCCAAACCCTCCTTCGTATTTATCCTCCTACGTCATTCTTATTCCAATACACAAATATATTTTCACAGAAACCACACCAAGAGTGGGTGAATTGCATCTCGCTGTTATAGGTTTTTAGGTCAACAACTGCATTAAGCAACCAAAACACCCCATTTCCTACCTCAACAAACTTTATACCGCAAATACGTACAAAATAAGAAAAAAATAAAAAAAAAAAAAAATAGAGGCCGAAAGCACCAGGTAGATAGGTAAAAGTGAGCTCAAGTGCGCCCGATAAGCCAACAATTTCACTATCCTATCTTCCTTTCTATCCATAGATATATGCATAAATGTATATCTATACTATCTAGCATAGATATTTGAGTACAAGAGGAATAACCCAATTCCAATCTAGTGAATCCGCAAAACTGATAAACTTGCAAAAATTATGAGAAAATCCCTCACATGGTCCTTGCGTACGCTCGTATACACCCGATGTCATATCTATTCCGTTTCGTTATTTGTAAAATGAGGACGTCACCACTTATGCTTCTTTCATAGAAATTAAACTATCAGCAGATTATAGCCTTTACACGAGTTATATACCAACAAACGCGCGACCTAACTCCATTCCATTGTGTATAGTACGAGTATACCCTCTCTCGCGTATTATACAGGCTTCAGTCAATGTCAAATTTATGAGAAATATACAAGAATACACGTAGAGTATAATGTATAGTTGTATGTTGTATCTAAAAGATTAAAGTTCGCGTATTCAAAAAGTCCTAAATGAGAGCATCAGAGTTCACAGGGCTGTCGTTGTTCGAAAAAAAGTACTAAGTGCCAAAGGGATTTATATAAAAAATTAACTTTTTTAAGTTGCTATACAAAATTATTCCGAAACATGCAGGAATATGTTTCTCAACACATGATAAGCTTACGATAATTTGGCGAGAAAGGCTCAAAATGCCAATGGAAGCAAATATTAAGCACGGTATATTTTTTTATTGTTTTTACGGAAGAATTTAACTGGATTCACTTTGCACTGGAAGCTTGCTGCTTAGTCTTTTAACTGCCGAATAAATAACAGCAATCTGAACTAATATTTTGACTTTACAACTAATGAAAGCCAACAAAACTGTAGTACTTTTTGACGAGTTTTTTCTACTGCAGTTAAATAAATTTATTGTTTTCAGGAGTTGTGAACCCAAAATGTAAGCAATAATTGTAAAGAACTCTGTTCCCTTTAAAAATAAAATAAAATTTATTTTGTCAATTAAGATAACAATATATCTTAACAATTTAACTGCAATCGAAATTGTTAGCAAATAAGTGACTGCCTGTCGAAAGATTAAATATAAAAAAAAATGGCTGCAAACGTGCCTTAACTTTAAAATGTGAATTAATGTATTTATATCTGACTGCAGTTTAGCAGAGTTTTGTGAGATGAAAAGCTTTAAAAATATTCATTTTTATACAAATCACAGCAGTCTTTACACAATTTGAATCCTACTAAAGTAAGACAAATGTGCAATTATATTGAACAAACTTTTTCTTCTTGTTCTGAAGTTAGTCGGTAAAGTAGTTTGATTATAAGGCCTACATCATGTGTGTACGTATTAAAAAAGGTGAAGGCAGTAAAGCGAAAAAAAGTGTGTCGTTTTCAAAATGTACATTGGTAAAGTAGTGCGTTCATGAGAAAGAGCCTCTTTGAGAAACACTTTATTTATCAACTTTTTTTATAGTAAAGATGATTTGTCGGCAAAGTAGTTACACTTTACATGAATTAGTGTTTAGCACCTACGCCCCTATCAACTTAACAAAATACATTGCTTCTTCGAAGAATTGTGTAAAGTTATATTGTCGGTAAAGCAGTTGTTGTTAAACCAAAGTAACTTACTTTAAAGACCCAAAACCTACAGAAGTCAACATTGTTTACAATACTTAGGCTGTTTTTTTTTTGCCTTTGTTAATAGTTTTCTCAACAGTCACTCCAGCAAATGACATTAACTCACTTCTTGAATTTTGCAAATCAGAAAAAAAATATTAGAAACTTATAACTTTCGTATTGTTAATCGAACCAAAGTGCATGTTTGCATCATCAAAATAGGTTCAATAGATCCATTTGCGGTAGCTCTGGATTTGTTGCTATGTTGGCATTTAACAATTTGCCGTGTGCTCTTTGAGGTGGTGGTGGGTGCTCTTAGAGAGTTTCTACCCCAAAGTCAATGCGCATGCAAAAGTTCAAACAAATTAGGGAGTAGGTACATAGTGTGTTTGTGTGTGTTGTTTTTTTGCGGCACGGGAATCGACAAGCGGAATTTCCCATTTATCCTTTTTACATAAGTTTGGATGTATCTTTTCGTTTTTATATGTTTTTTTTTTTTAATTCATCATTTTTTTTTTTTTGTATAGACGACACATTTTACTTGTTCTATTTTTAATGTCAGCACATAAAAAAAAATGAGGCTAAATTTCCTTTCTTTTGACTGACAATTTCCGCTGATGATTTTGAAAAAGTGCAGCGAAGCTTTTTGATTCTATTGGATTACCGCAAGGTTGGGTTTTCATTTTTCTTGTTATTTTTTTTTTTGTTAGGAAAGACAAAGAAGTCCTTCGGAAGGAATTTTAGACAATTTTTTTTACTTATATATTTATTTTTGTTCAAAAAAATGTTAAGTTTAAATAAAACAAAAAAAAAAAAAAAATAGTCATGGTAGAGAATTGCATTTAACAAAAGAAACAAAAATCATCAAGGAGTTTTACCGCCTCCACTCCAAAATTTTCAATTTAAATCCGAAAATTTTCCAATCATTTAAATTCAATTAGGAAGCAATATATTCCCAAATCAAAATCGTTCACATTTTTTTTTCCTACATATGTACAAGGGTGGTTTTTCTCTGCCCGTTTTTTCTTTTAAACTTTTTTTTTCACAATTTTCAATTAATAACCATCAATTTATTCATTCACTCATTTGTAGCTTTTCTCATCAAATTCACTTAAGCATTTTCAATTTAAAATTAACATTTTTCTTCTAATTTCATTTACAAAATGACAAGAATGAAAAAATTAAATATGAAATTTCTATACACTTTGCACTTGGAATGGATTTTTTTTTTGCTTCTTTTTTCCTTTTAACCGATAGAGCGATTGCAGAAGAAAACTTAACTCGGACCGAATTGTTCTATAAGCTGTGAAAAACTGAGGGCTGGTGAGCGCTTTTGCGACTCTGCGGAGGTGTAAGTCTCATCATCATCATCATGTTGAAGGATACGTTATACGCTCTCTTTTATTTTTCCGCTAGATTTGCTGCCTGGAGCTTTTAGTAGACACTGACAGTGTATGTTCTTTGGGTTCTTTGCAAGCAAAAGAATCTAATTATAAACAGAAAACAGAAAAAAAACAACTCATGAAAAATACTCTTTAGCAAAAAAGTGCGCATACGCCGTAGTGTCCCCAAAAACCCGAACACCACGAGGCAAAAACACTAAATGCGATAAGGAAATCGTCCGTCGGCTCTTGTGCTAAATGATTCAGTGATTTGTTTTGGGGATGAAAAAACGTGGTTTTGTTTTGCACAGACAGATGGAGACTGTTTGGATTATAAGATGCGGCGTGTGTGTTTTATTTTTGTTGTTTTTTTTTCTATTTTTTTTTTTTGTTGTGAGTTAACAAGGTGGTTGTGTTTGTTTCTCTTTACGAAAAATTACAGCCCCATCTCTCAGAAACTCTCTTAAGCTTACACGAAAAATATAGAATGTAGATATGATTTTGTTTACTTACTCTCAATCTTAAAAGAAGGTTCATGGTACATCCTTACAAATTATATTTGTTTGGGAATATTTCCTTTTGATGATGACTGAAACGACATGTCTCGGACATTTAAGATGTAATTCATTTAGAAGAAAAAAAAAGAAAAGTGTTTGAAAAGAAAAGATAGCAATTGTAGGACAAGTTTGTTTGTACTTGTATGCGGTGTTTGTTAGATAGTTATTGAGATAAAAATTTATCATTTCAAATCAATATAACGACGTTTTACGGATATTTGAAGAAATTTAGATATTTAAATTGATTTTTTTTCTTATGCTTGTTTGTGATGAAAAAAGTAGAACAAGCAATGGTAATCCAGGTTGTTGGGTCACTGTAGTAGAGTGGATAGGCTGTGTTAGTGAAGTGCTTTATAGCTACACTTTTAGGTGGGAAAAAAAGCGTAAAAGTAGATTAAGGGTAATTGAGGTGTATTTAGGGTATAGATTTTTTTCTGTCGTTAAAGAATACAATTTGAAGTGAAAACTTTGTGTTGCGTTCAAATTTGTGTTGAGTTCTCTTTTTTTTCAATTATTTTGATAGCTTTTTTAGTGAGTGTTTTTTGTATTTTTCACACTTTTATTCGTGTTTATGGACATGTGTAGTACAAATGTTGGTAGAATAAAGAAAATTAAGAAAAGCAGATAAAGATCAGAAATTTCAAATAAAAACAAAAAAACAACAACGAGAAATACTCGTAGAAATATACATTTCAAAATTGTAGTAAATCAATCGAATAACTACGAGTATTTCTCTTTAACAATCAAGCTCAGCAGAATGTTTCTGACACTTAGAAACGAAGGTACAGGTGCAAATTTGAATTTTTTTTCGATACTTAATTTAGTTATGAATAGAGCTTAAAAAGAACCCTCTATTTTTTTCTACCCGAATGCATAAGCCTGTTGATTATAAACTCATATCTTTAATTCAAAACCAATTTCGAGACTTTGGTCAAAAGATATCGGCTTGGGAATGTCGGAAAAAGAAAAAAAAATATTTGGTTGGAAATATCTCCGAAACCAAAACTCCGAAAATAGTTTAGTTTTCAGTTATCAATAAAGATTAAAGGGACCTTTCTTTTGATGTATCACTTGATGGATTAGAAGGAAATTTTTAAAAATTAATTTTTTTGGCAGTTGTACCCCTTGGATTTTTTTTCGAAAATCCAAAAAAAAGATTTGTAATTTTATTAAACGAATGCATAAACCTGTTGATTATGAACTTTAATTCAAAACCAATTTCGTGTCTTTGGAAAAAACCAGACCTCTAAAAAACTTGTAGTTTTCAGTTCTGAATAGAGCTTCAGTGACCTTTTGATATCTTATTTGTTGGACTTGGAAAAAATTTAAAAAATGCATTTTTTTTTAGAAAATTGACTCCCTCACCTTGTATCATACTAATATACCTAAGGGTTTCCATACAGATTATTCGTTTGACATCCTCTTTAAAAAGATTTTTGGATACAGGTAATTTATCTTGCAGATTTCTCTCTGGATTGTCTGCTGAAATTGTGATTGTATGAAATATTTTGCTATAGTGAATAAGTGAATTAAGACAACTTAATAATAAATCAAACTACTTTAAACCAACAAGGATACAAAAAAAGCTCTTTCTTTTCTTGGAGATCGGATTATGAAGTTGTTCTTCTTTGGGAAGAATCTTGGAAACCACTGAGCTTGATTTGACACCAGTCTCAGGACTCAGGCCTTTGTCCCATATCCCAAGTTTTATTTTTCTGCCTTCCAAATAAAATAATAATAATTTTTTCTTTCTTTCTTATATAAATATTTTATTTCTTAATTATGTTTTACGTACACGCATTCATTTAATAGTGTTCATAAATTCAATTCTTATAAATATACAATAAACGGCAGTACTCTCTTAATTTTCGATTAAAAAAAAACACAAGGGACTTAAAATATAAATCCCACGAAAAAAACTATCCCAATAATGTCGCTGGCCTATATTTATACATAAAATAATGAATATTTATTATTCTAAATCAATTTTGTAGTATATCACTTTCTACATAAAATAAAATTTAATTTGAAAACTCCTATACACTTTTTTTTAATTAATTTAAAATCTACTTAACTTAACTTAATAGTTATGTGGGGGGAGAGTGTTGTTGGAGAAAAAAAGAACAAATATCAAAATACGCATTGGCTTACAATATGCATAGAATGAGATTTTTATATGATTTTATTCCTTTAACGGGATAGTTTTATGTTTTTTTTTTTTTATAAAAAATTGCTTCTAATTTGGCTGAACTTCACATACAAAGTATGTTTCAAAACTACAGGGTGAGTCGTTCCATTTAAGACCTTTGCCATCTCGATTCCAAAGCTCCATGCAGTTTTCTTCTTCACCATTTTCATAACGGAAATTATTCGGTTCACCCGCATTCCAATTTGTGAAGGTGATTGGCCGTCCATTAGCCATCCAAAAGAAATTACCCTCATCGGCTAAATCGGTGCCAGAAGTCCAAAAGTGCTCATGCCCCAGACCTGTAAATAGAAATAGAAAAAGAGACTTAAAAGTTATGCAACTATAAAAACTAATGCACACAAGTCAATAACCGTTTAAAAAAATAATCTACGACTTGTCGCAGATATTCGTACACATGAATAGAGAGGGTTTGTTTTTTTTTTTTGTTTAATAAGGAAAGACAATGCAACATGACTCCTTTTAGACACGAAATCCAGGCGCATAAATGGATATATACCTGCATCTGAACTGAAACCGCACACATTTGTGAGCGGCATGTGTGATAGATAGTTTTGCCATACTAAGCGTTAAGCACGTCACCATTTGAATGGAAAACATCACGGAATTAAGTCGCCACCATTTAAATAGACTTTGAAGTTATTTTCCACTCTTTAAAGCCAAGCCAAGCCAAGCCGGTGTGCGGTGGTGGTGCTGCATTGTATGGCAGCGTTGTGTTGCGAAGAACTTGCTCTACACCAGCCGTAGAGCGAAATACAAAAAAAAAAAAAAAAAAATAGACTTTTGTTTGCACTTCCGGGTGAACCACAAAATACTAGGTGCTCTGGATCGACCGAAGAACCATCTATGAAGCAGGATGGTGGCTATGGCGTTGGCGGCATGCAGCACGAGGCAGGAGTTAAATAATTTCTTACGAGTCTCAGATGTCAGTGACTGAACGAGATACTCTCTAGTATAGCATTATGGCTTTATTATTTCCAGGGGCGGATTTGGTCTACCAAAGACCAGTTAGGGGCTCTGTGAAAAAGTTCACTAATAACGGATTTCCACAGTTTCTTTCATAACTTTGACAAAATTGTAAAAACTATTCAAAATGACGTTGATGAAATTGTTTTCTGATAAATCCTTAGAAAATTTTGTAGATGGCGCTGAAGGTGTTGGTAGGATATAATGTCTTAGAGAAACTGGAAAAAAACATACTCCATTTGATAAAATGGAAAAAACAACATCTATTGTCAGCGATTCAGTTGTGCAATTTCCGTTTTTTTTTCTGTCCAATTGCTTTATAGAAAAAAATTGCATATAAAAAAACCCAGAAACTTTTTTGAACAAATTCTGCTAAATCTTGTACCTACCCTGAGGGAAAATTCATGCAATAATCATTCCATCTACTCAATTTAAAATTCGACAGAAGAGCCTTGGATTTCCTCGAAAAATTTCAAGAATTAAATCCAACCCTGTTAACAAACTGCAATAGGAAATGATCCTAATTAGAGTAGAAACAAGACTTTATAGCGAAATATAAGGTACAATTTATGTGCTATTTAGTCAAGTGTAGAATCTTTAAATGAAACAAAACAAAAAAGAAGATGAAAAAAAAATAAGTTTTTAGTCACTTGAGAGTAAAGGAAAGAGAAAGAGATTATGTTGCACAAAGCGAATTAATTGGAAGTGATTGTGGGGATTAGACTTAACCGGTGGATTATTTTAAAATCAAATTAAGGTCCACTTTCACAATAAAAATAGGGTGCAGAAGCAATTTGTTATATATTTGGAAAATCGTTTTTGGGTGTAACTTATATGAAAAAGAGATAGTTAAACTATTCCAGAAAGGCAAAAAAATAAGTTGAAAGGTTTCAGTGAATGTACTTGTAGGTAAATAATTGTGTCGCAATAGTGTTTGGGATTGCATTTGAAAGGTGTCGAAAAGACTTTTTAATTTGGAATTTATTTTTGCTTCAAACAGATTTTCGAAATTTATTGAAAGTTGTTTAAGGTTTCTTTATTAATTCAGTGTAATTGATCAGTTTTGAATTATTGCAATGGGTATATAGAGAAGCCCCCTCTCTCTTGGTCACTTTTTTAGGAAGGCATCACCGCATAGCTTTTTGTCTTCGATGGATAGTAACTGGAGGGTGAACGCACTATGTCCAACTGCAATATTTAAGCTTTCACTTGATGTTCCATTTTCATGGTAAGTATTTATGATTACTGATCTTGCGGAACTTTGACTAGCCGGATTACACAGGACTACAAAATTAAATTTTTATTTTTGGTGCCGAGATTAAACTATACTTTTCCGAAGGTTTTCGGAATGCCGAACTCGAATCAGTTTTTTAAGTATTACCGTTAGAAAATGCAAAAAAAACTCTCTTTTGGCTACTTCACACGTAGTTCTTTTATGAAAGGCTAATTGTTTAAGGTCCATTTTCTTCACTCGGAGTTGAACATAACTTGAGAATTTTTAATATAAAAATTCTCAAGTTTTGTTCAACTCCGAGTGAAGAAAATGGACCTAAATATTAATCGCAACGGTTTCTATGAGAATTGTTTTCCTTCTTTGAAGACCTGTTTAAATCTGCCTTGTATCTTCTTTATTGATATCTTCAGTTGTTTGGCTTACTATTTATTTAGCATACAGATATAACAATTTCATTTCCTTTATGATATACACTCCTTTTCATTAGAATAGGTACACACCTTTTCAAATGTTCAGTATTCGTTTTTAACTAACAGTGTAGGAAAAATAATAATTTTTTGATGTCAAGTCATTGTTTAAGACGTTAGCAGAATCAGCAAAAAAAATAATTCAAAACGTGTGGTTATTTTTCTTGTTTCTCTATGGCAAAGCATTTCACATTGAAAAACTGAGTAATTTTTTTGTTTCATCAGAATAGGTACACATAGAGAATGATGTGAATGTGGTCCATGAAATGAATTTAAACCAAGTTCTTCTTAAAAATGTATTTTACTTATTTTATTTTTTGTATAGTGGCGTTTTTATTCATAAAAAATAACAAAACTGTCCAGGAATTGCATTGTTAAATCTCTTTATGCAATCTATCTGAATCTCTCCCCTAAATTGTTAAAAATGGTGGGTTAGGAAATATTTTTGTCTTAAAATTGAATATCACAAATTTTTTCAGTACGGGCTAGCCATTTCCAAACATTTTCAACAAGGTTCAGGGTTGTTTTCTATGGTAGATACTCAAGTACTTTCTAAATTTGCACTTCTTCCCAATATTTTACAGAGCATTTTTTTTGGTAGGAGGCGTGGTCCTGTTAAAAATTCAGAATACTGGTTCACAAATACTAGAGAATTAAGGAAAAGTTTCTTGAATATGCATTTACAAATAATTGTGACCATTCTTCACGTTTGAAATTCATTATTTGTATTATCGTAGAAGATTACTTTCTTCAATGCCTTAACACTTCTTTTTTAACAATGAAGTTGGTCTCAAAATGGTTTCTCCTTTCGCAGAATGTTAAACTGATAGTTTAACTCACCAAGAACATCAAAATTAAATGTTCGTTGATCCAAAAATAACAAGAAATACCACTCAACTTTTCATGTGGTAAAGGATTTCAAAAACCTTAAACGCATACAATTCTGTTCTTGGTGTAGTAATGGTGTCTTTTCAAAATTCAGCCATTTTAGAAGATTGGGACTAATGCCTATGCTATTTACTGTCCTAAAATTACAAATAACAACAGTTTTTCACTTTTATTCTTGTCGTTAATCCACCAAAACTGGTAGCACATGTAAAAATTTACTCGTCTTAAAGTGTTTTTTTTTTTTGCATTTTTTTTTTAACCCCAGAATGTTTGTATCTGAAGTCTGGATAGAGCATATTCACAATTCGTAATTTTTTTTAATCATACCAGTATTGGTGGATCCTTCATTGTTTGTTTTTTTTTCTTAAGGTGTTTTCGCCAAAATTTAGCAATTTTAATCCACCCATGTTTTTCAAAATGATAGTATGATTATTAAATTACACTTAGGAAAGTCCAGTTATTTGTTTAAATGGTAAATTTGCTCGAAATCCACGAAAACATTAAAGATAACAAGGGTTTACCTATTCTGATGAAGAAAAAAATAAGTTGATTTTTCCTCAAAAAATACTTTACAAGAAAAACAATGCGAAAGTTATGGTCCATTTTGAAATAATTTTAGCTGTTGCATTTCCCAACATCTTAAACTATCATAAAACAATAAAACCTTGTTAAGTCACGTACCACTATTGGGGACAAATGATTAATGAACATTTGAAAAGTTGTGTACCTATTCTGATGAAAAGGAGTGCATTAAGCCAAACAGATATTAAGACATAGCTTAGGTATTAGACTTATGTATACATTACATATAGGGGTTAGTTTGATAATATATTTTTTTTAAATTTTATTTTACCAAAATCACTAATATATTTTTCCAGTCTATTGTTCTCATCCTGTGAAGCAATACTCGCTAAGTGCATTCCATGGTATCTGCAATACTGTGTGGCCTTAAACCAGTTTGCCTGAAATTACAAAAAAAAAAAAAAATAAAAATAGAAGTTAGTTTTTCCAAAAGCCAAAATGAAAATATGTATATAAGTTTAAATAGATTTAATAATTAAAATTTTTTGTTTTAATTTCTTCTCATTTATCACTTTTTGAAGAACATTTAATTGAAACAGAGAACTCTTTTTTAGTATTTATTTTAAGTTGCCATACTATCATTGAATTGGTTTTTTTTTACAACTGTTAACTAAATCAATGTTTAAAACACCTATTCCGCAAATAAACATACCATGTATCACTTGGTATCTAAAACATATGTACAACTATATACATTCACAGGTATGTAAAGTTATGCATTATATCTGCACTTCCAAAATATAATGTAAGCTTTAAATAAATCTAAAAAAGTACGTATACACCCTAGTGTCTACTACATTTCATTTGATATTTAAAAGAAAATTTGATATATTATTATATTATTTGTCCATTTTATTCTGCTACCCGATCATTCAATTTTCAAATAATTTGTTGTAAAAAATAAATTTAAACAAATATGTTTTTTGATTAAATAAAAAAAATATTTTCAATATCAAACTGCAGCACGTTTTCACAAAATTATATATAAAAATACATAAGTCTGTAAGTCTTATGTTGACAATATTTAAAGCGTTAACTAGGTCAATGAGCTAAGCGGCTTCTGAGTTGAGAATTTACATTTCAATGGGCATAATTACCATGTAAGGCAATCAATAGAATTAATCATGTTTCATAAAAAAAAAAAACAAATAACTTTAAGCATTCTTTCTGATCAAATTTGTCCGAAAACATAATATTTTGCAATATGCATGTAAATTTTAAGTTAGCTTTCTATTCCTGGAGCAAAATATGCTTACATTATATAAACCATATTTATATTTATCTACGCAAATATCTTATATGATAAATTTGTTTTATCATAAACACAATTCGAATTTTGCCCATGAATTTTAAAATTGCTATTTTTGTGGTCGCTTACAAATTATACACATTAAAAACCACAACAAACTATTAAGTAACAAGTTCAGAAAAAAATATATATGCCTATGAATTTGTTTTTATCTGTTGATTGTTGGTAAATCTTGTTTGGTGAACCACCAAGTTTTTCTATAAATAATCTAAATTCAATGTCAATTCAATCGATACTTATTTTTTTCTTTTGAATTCTTAAGAATATGAGGTTGTGATCTGGTTTTGAGTATAGACTTCCGCTGACAGTTCCAGTTTTTGATGTTTCCGATATCATCGCAGTTTTAAATGGAAATGCGAATATGTTTTCAACAAAAACTTCTTAACATTATATTTAATAGCAGGGTGAAAGAGCAGTTTTAGAGTTGTTTTTGGAGAAAACAAAAACTTAACGAAATGGGAGTTTATAAGTTGATTTTATTTTTTATTTTGTTTTTGAGGAAACTATACTCATTCTTAGATATATTGGCTTTTGACTGACTTTCCTAGTTCTAGTTCTACAATTTCATTTGGCCAAGTCAAAGAATATGGAATTTTGAAAGGAAATCCACATGCATTCCAAAACACACATATCAAAAATGATGGGTGAATCCTTTAATGTAAAGAGGGAAATGTCAATTGTTCATATTTTGCTTCGCAAGAATGAATTAAGTTTTATATTTTTGAAAGTGTACGCGCAAAACTTTGTTTTTGAAGTTTGTTTGTTGTTCTTTTCTTAAAATATCAATAAAACTTGATATTATTATTACTAGCCAGACAGAAACTTTTCAGTTTCATTTTTTGTGTGTGTTTTTTTAAATTCAGAACTCTCAAAAATAGAGCCGATATAGTATGTTTAAAAAGCTTATATCGTGGGCACAAAGCCAAAACCACGAATCTGCAAAATTGTAGTTTTGAGAAAAATGGCTTCAAAGTTTTGGAAACACATGCAATCTTATGGAAACTCGTGCAACAAAAAATGATATTTTAGGCTTCTAGGCAACAGCTGGAGGATTGGGATTGACGCAGTGAACAGAGGGACCGATAACAAGTAAAATGACACATTAAAGTCAAAATGTCCAAAAATGCAGATTCGCGGTGGCGTTGTGCCGACGATATCTTGAGTTCTTTTTGTAGCAT
Source organism: Episyrphus balteatus (assembly GCF_945859705.1). Taxonomy (NCBI): domain Eukaryota; kingdom Metazoa; phylum Arthropoda; class Insecta; order Diptera; family Syrphidae; genus Episyrphus; species Episyrphus balteatus. The sequence continues at coordinate 37,955,548 of NC_079135.1, forward strand.
TGTCAAGATTGATGTCTTCAGGCTTAGGAGAAATGATAGAGCACAGTCCTTATATTCGGAATATGAATGTGTGTCAATTTAGTCGACTCACATTAATTTTAAAACTGACGAATTTTAAACTCCCGAAAAACATATAAGGCTGCGATTTAAAGCTGCCAGACTTTTGATTTCGCTATAAGAACGCATGGGGCTATAAAACTGCATACTCACATTTTGGTTATTACTCCACTCCCAAAATTTGATGCGGGCTCTCGGTCTATAGTGGCGTCTGGAGTTAAAAATTTTAGTTTTCAAAGAAACTAAAAATTTTTGCGTAAAAGTTTTTGTTAATTAAGGGTATGTGTCAGGGCCAAAAAATGATTAAGACTTTGCGCGAAGCTCTGTAGAATCCACATTTTTGAGAAGATTTTATTGAAATAAACGATTTTGGATTAAGAATATATTTGGTGACATATATTAGTGGCTTAAAAAAAAATAAAAATTTTGTAGTTGTCAAAATCAGTAAAAACTATGAAAAATCGTCAAATTTAGATGTGTGTTGTTAAGAACCGCTGGGAAATTCATCAAATGTTATTTTTTTATTTGTGAATATTTTTTTTTTACATAACAACAAATACCTCCAAGTCTCGACTGAATCGTTTTTTTGAAATTTGTTATAATTTGTCTGAAAAAAAATATTGCCAAACCCCGAAAAAAAGGGCAAATTTCCAAAAAACATCAATGCTAGATTTCGCATAACTTTTAAAGTTCAAAAGTTATAGAAACAAAATAAACTGTTTTTTAAAGCCTGAAAATTCATTAACATTACTGTATTTTTTTTTTTTTTTTATAAAAAAAATATGAGTTTTTGGAACAAAAAATCTGAAAAAATTATAGGTTTGGTGTCTTTTTTTTTGTTTTGATGGCGGGTAATCCATAAATAATTTTTTTTTAATTTTTTTATTATTTTAATATGATAAAATATATTTCAGAGCTGGGATCTGTTGATTGTTTTTTTTAATTTTTTGGATCTAACATACTTATAAACGCAGTTGAATATGTCAATATGTATAATGTCGTTGTGAAAGAAGGGAAACCTTGACAATATCAATTTATTTTTTTTATTTTTTTTTATTATTTTGTCAATAAGTTCCAATAAAAAAAAATATTTTTTCATGCATGGTATATTTAATTTTAATTTTTGAAATTGTGTCTATTTTGCGTTTTTCACCTAAAAAAATTCTTCGATCACGCACACAAATAACTTTAGTTCAACAAAATTCCACTGCTAAATCAGCGCTAAAAAATTCTCTTTTCGCTGTATTCTCTTTTTTTTTAATAAATCCGCTCTCATTTTTTCTCACTTTTTTGTTTGACTCTCGTCTCGTCTGTTTTTTTTTGTTTTATTTTTTATTTGTCTCATTTTTTTTAAATGCTAGACTTTGTGGAAGGTCAGATTTTTTTTTTGTTGCAAGATATTTGCTTGATTTTTGTTTATGGGTGACAGTAATTGTATGTTTTGTTTTCAGAGAAGTAAGTTAGGTATGTACTGTTCTTTTTTTTTTGTGCATGGTCATGATTGCAATATTTTTTTTATCGTTGATGAACGAATATTACTTTTCGGTACATATATAGTGTATAGGAACATTGCTTGCATACATAGTAAAGTAGGTAGAATTAGTTTCGACATAATTTTTTTTTCTTTATTGGTCTGTTCTATAATGAAAAGTCATAAAACACAAATAAAATACATTTTCGGGACATCATCCTGGTCGTGTGCCACTACCAGCGTCCTCGTCCTCGTAACCGACCAGACATGGTGTCGTCGGTCGGCGGCGGCGCGTCGGCGTGCGCCAGCCATTAGCATGCCTACGTAGATATTGTTGTTAAAAATTTGTAAACACTTTTGGGTAGGATACAATCTATCTACTTTTATTTCTTTCAAGATACTTGTAAATAAAATCTGTATAGTGTATTAATTACTAGCTGGTCTAGGTAACCATCTTGAACATTGGTTGGGTTGAAGAGTAGGTATTTTAAAGAACAATTAGAATTTACTAAATCATAAAATCAAATGGTGAGCGAAATTCTGCAACAGACAATGAATGTGTCAACAATCCATTGTTCATCATCACCTAAATGATCAAAAAACATTTATTACTTTGCCACCGCATGACGCAGCGCACTGATAGAAAGCACCAATAAATATTTTTCAATATGTAGGTAGGTACCTACCAGCCTACATATTACTTTGTAACACTACTGCGAAAAAAAGAATTAGCTACCTAAATTGAAAAAGTGAAAGGGTTGCGAATCCTGCATAGCTAGATATATGTACCTACATAATTATGTACCGACATAGGTACTATAATATTTTTGAAATGTCTGATTTCGCCTGCCGTTTTTTTTTATACATATATTTTTCTAAGAACATATACAAATATCATTAGAAAACAAAAGATAATAAAACACATGACATAATTAGATCCAGCAAACAAAAAAAAAAGAACTTGTTATTCATGCGTAATACATATTATTTATGTTCATAAGTAAAGGATAATATAAAAAAAAATCACTGTTCTGCGTCTGCCTGCCTAGCATTTTTTTTCACACATCCCATGAATGAAACAACAAAAATGTATCTCCTTTGCCGTCTGGTTTTTTGCGTCGTATTCTTGTGCATAGAGGTATTTCTTTTCTCTATCTTCTTGTGTGGCTTTCCATTTTGTTTTTGTTTTTTTTTTTTTTGCTTCACTTTGAGGGAAAAAAGAGTCGAAGAGCAAAAATGTTATTCAAAGCTGTGAAATCATGGCAAAGAGAAGTGCACTAATACATTCAAATTCATTTACATGAGATTTAAGTTGGCTGCTTGGGTAGACCTGCCCTTAAGTCGAAGTTTTTACCTTTAACAAATTATTTTGAGACTTTTCATACTTTCTTCACAAAAATTTAAATGCCATTTTTCTTGATCCAAAAGAATTTGCTGACGGTTTTTAAAAATTTTAAATTAAATTAGTTGGTTAAAAAATTATTTTCAAATGTTTTGATCTTGATTTAATTAAAATTTGATTTTTTTTTAATTTTTACTTAAAAAATCGATGATATTTTTTAGTAGGCATTTTTGCTTACAACTATTTGGTTTCACTTTTTCAGGTAGCTTTATGCCCGATTCACAATATTGCGAGACGACGAGACGAGAAAGAGACGAGATTTTCCTTGATAATGAAAATATATGAAACAATACACAATATTCCGATTCTCGTTGCGTTGAAATTCCGAAAATTTTAAAAAAGGACGCACGAGACGACGATTTTTCGAAAATGAAATTTTAATATTAAAATATTTTAGACAGCTTATATGGATAAAAGTTTTCATAATTTCTAAATTCGAGTTAGCCTAGGTAATCAGCTTCAGTTTCACATGAGTAAACTTCAATCGAAATCGTTTAAGACGTTTTAAAGACAGTTAGGTTATATTAATTCCATATCATTATTATACTGACAAGGAAGGAAAACGAATATGGTTTCAGAGAACCTTCTTTGAGAAACGATTACATATCAATTGAATTAATTTTGTAGGTACAATTTTTAGTTATTTGAAACTTAATTTGAACTTGACTGTATCTTGAACTTTTATTTTTTATTGAAAACAAACAAAATCATCACAAAATACATACATACAATATTAATTTATTTTATTGCAATCAGATTAAACAACTTAAGCAACGACTTTAAACCACATCGAATCCTTGAAGAAAGACAATGGTTGACCTTTTAAATGATTTATTAGTACTATAACTTTTAGTTCACCGTTTAAATAGGTACATGCTATAAAAAGATGTGCAGTTAAAATGCCTGAGGTGATTTTAAGAGTGTTTATTGTATGCTCTGGCTTAAGGATATTAACCTTTCAGAAGGTCGATTTTTTGCCTCAGTATATTCCATTTCATTGTAAAACAAAAACACGTTCGAGATTTCGAGGTTGTTAAAAAACCATTAACGTGGAAAATAACTGGACAATGTACAACAGGAAGACCCAATTATTATACAGTCACTGTGTTCTACACCAAGTTATTTTCATTTTTTGTTTTTATTCTTTGGATTTTTATCCATTTTATTTAGAGTCGATTTTATTCTTCCAGAATAGAATTTTACCCTTTTTTAACAGATTTTAAATAGGAAGTATTTATTTTGTTGCATGTGACTTTAATCAGGTTCGACTGTAACTTTATTTTGAAGATTTTATCTTCTCCTTCAGATGGCCATTCACCGGAATTTATTGCAGTTTCCTTTTAACTTGCAAAAGTTGCAACACAAAATGTAAACTTTTAAGGTCTCCATAATATAAAGATTAAGTGCACTGGGATTAAAAGAAATTTCCAGTATAAGCTCACTTTAATCCAACAGATATAAAAAAAAGAAAAACCGGTTAATTGATTCCTTCATACTGACCATTCACCAATTTCTTTGAGTTAAATATGATATGATTTACTAATTAGGTGTAATTGAATTGCATCAACACTCTGTCACTTGAAGTATTTGCTAACAAAAATTGTGCAAAATAAAAATTATAAAAAAAAGAAAGAAAAACGAAGTCATTGCATAACACAACATCACTCAGGAATAAAAAAAAAATCACATCCAAGCGGATCATATTCGCGCACCGTAAAAATGTTGTTGACTATCAAATAACTTGTTCTTCTTTGAAAAGAAATGTGATTACTTTGAGTTGAGATGCAGAGAGAGAGAACTGTGTATAAAAGATGGTGAAGAATCCTGCTGTGTCTTTGGACATTGATTGAAATTGAAAGCGGCTTTTGAAAATGGCATTCAAATTTAAATAAAATTTAAAATAGATTTATTTTTCTTTATTTTGTGTGTTTTATATAAAAATGACCTTTTTCAAAATAGAAGTGGGTTAGTAGTTGCATATCTATTTATATGACAGACATGACTCAGACTATAAAGCGTTTTGAAAAGGCCAAAACTTGTTAGAATTTTTTAGTGATTCATTAGATTTTTGACAGGCTTTATTGCTTATAGTCTGATTGTAAAAATAGATGGCACGTGAGGCAGTGGGTGATTTCATATTATGTTATTTCATTTCAATAAATTTTGCACATATTTAACATAAATATTCCATCATTTAACTGCAACGTGAACTCACTATATTTATTGAGCAAGCTTAGGGAATAAAATTGACTGAAAAACAGGTTGATGATATGATTTCGGTCTGAGAAAATAAGGCTTGATATAAGAACTGTATTTTTAGTTTATATGCAAACAAATTATTTCAAACCAGCTTTTTGCTATTAAATCATCTTAATTTTATTTATAATGGATGAATATTTTTAACAGATGCGTGTCAAGTTACACAAAATCTATCACTGAGGGAAAAAATAAATTGAAGTTGAAACGTCTTTGTTTCAAAGATGAACTACTTTGATTTAAAACATTCTTTTTGAAAGACTACTTTAACAAAAAAGGAGCACATTATCTGCCAGTTTTTCAAAGACCACTTTTCGATAGGACTCATCGTTTAAGAGTAATAGGCAAAAAAACGATATTTCCGACATTTGACAAATTTGAAAACCACGATATCTTCTAAGCGATATCTCGTAGAAAAAAAAGTGTGATAACATTTTTTCTAGGGAATTACAAAACCTACAAGTCATCCATATACTTTTTTTTGATAGCTTCTCCCGTTTCAAAGTTAACCTAAATTTTCGACATTAAAACTTAAATAACTTTTTATGCACACCTGGGACTTTTGAGGACTTTTGATATTTTACTTTAATAGACATTTAAATGCTCTGTACCAATTTTCAGCTCTATGCGAATTATTTCTGGGTTTGCCGTCTTTTATGTTTATTTTGTCTGAACTATTATTAAGTCACTATATGTTACTTTGAGATACGAAACCACCAAAAATTAACCTTTTTTCCACGTTGATTTTAAAATGTTGATCTTCAACGCGAAATCAATGAGAAGTGAAACGTGAGTATGAGTCATACTTTTTTGTGGATGCAGCCAGTGTTCTTTGATTAATGAGACATTAGATATCACGTCAAAAAGTCAAATCACGCATCGCGAGAATTAATTTTATAAGTAGCTTTTGGAATCGATATAGAGGTTTAAAAACCGAATCGAATAAGGAAATTAAATTCATCCCGAAAATAACTTTTGAGACAGTTTTTTGAATCAGAAACAAAGTTGAAATAAGTCTATTGCATCGACTGGGTCTACTTTAAAGGAGATTAGATGTGGGACAAGAGTAATATCATGATGTTAATTGGCTTCTATTTTGTTAGAAATGAAAAAATAAACACTGATTCTGAAAATATAGAAAACGATAAAAATGATACTGGTAAAGTATTTTTCCGAGCAAGGGGCAATCACTGAGCGCCTTTCCACCAAATTCTTACTGTAGCTCCAGCAAACTCTCAGCTCTTAGGCATGAAATTTATCTGTCCATATGACGAAGATGAAATTATGCTTAACTCCATTTTTCCATTTAATTTTTTATCAGATTGAAGTTTATGCATTTTGAGTCACTGTTTTGTTTTTATCTAACTTTTTTGAAGAAAATGGTTTTGACGGGCGTTTGATGATTGTATCGTGTAAGCGACTGATGGGAGAAATATTCATACTCAACTTTGTCTTGTAACTTTAAGTAAGAACATCATCGATTTTTTTTTATGTTGACTGCCATCGTAACAATAAATTAAACATTTTTAAAAATTAACAAAAAAAAAAAAAAACAAAATTATTGGTGGCCTTAAAACGGTTTTCTTCAAAAACTTTTAAAGGCCTTGGATCAACTTAAGCTAAAAATTTTGGTTCATATTTTCATAGTTTTTGGAATTTTAAAAATATTTCAGAACTCGAAATCAAAAACTTCGGTTAATATTTTGGGCAGCAAATCATAAATACTGGACTCTAGTCTTCATGTAAAAAATCGGAACTGTTTGCCATGAATTCTAACTAAATGTTATAAATTCATTCAAAATTCAATCAACAGACATCATAGTCGAGTCAAAATTTTTCTCATGAGAACATTTTTTTGCTAATCATTACATGAAGAAAACCAAGCACTTCTTTAATTTAAGCTTATAAAAACGAACTCAGAATATGCTGAAGCTAGTACTTAAGTATTCAGTTTTCATCTTAGACCTAAGCTTGTTTTTTCTAACTTTTTTGAAGAAAATGGTTTTACTTCCTAAATTCAGTAAAGAAATATTCATCACGCTACCCACACATATTATGTACTAGAAGAAGGAGAAAAATCGGCTTTTAGAGATGCTTGAAATGTCAAAAGAATCTCAAGTCTAATTTTATTCAACGGAAACCATCATAATAAAATGGCCGCCCTAAGCAAAGTAAATGTTACTTTTGAGTAGTTCCTACTTTCAGTGCAAAAATCACATTTTTTTTTTTGAAAACTTTTTCCCTTTAATGTAAAATGGTGAAATTTGGTAGGAACATTTCATTTGCCTTAAAAATCAAGAACCAAAAAGGTGCATACAAATATTATTCATATAAAGGATACTGTTTTAAGGTTTAAAGAATACCACACCTAAAAAAACGCCCTTACAAATTTTAGAATTATGAATTTTGGTTAAAATATTTTATATTCTAGTAGAAGGCATTTAGCATCATTCCACTTTTAAAAAGCTTTCGAAGTAGTGAAGGATTTTCTCTACCTTTTCTCCTATATATTAATATAATTAAAGACAAACTCGATCCCTATGAATAAAGGTGTGACAAAAGAAAACACCAAACCTGAACCAAATGAAATAATCAATTCTGCGTTTGACAACTTCCTCAATAGATTGGGCCCATCTTAGAATAAATTTGGTTTAATTTGAATGCAATAATTTAGCTTTAATAAATTAAGTTATGTTGTTAGTATAGTTTAAAATTCAACAAGCCATATCAGGCAAATTCAAAAAATCTTTTATTGATTTTTTGTTAAATTATGAGAACTTCCTTAAATTAAATTTTTGCAGTGTCATAATTTTAAATATAAAATTAATTCACTGAGTTGCTTTGAATTCAAATCTTCTTCCTCATCAAAGATTTATGTTTTTTTTTCTAATTTTGGATGAAAGTGGATTTAACGTGAACTAATACCAGGACTCTATATCAACTTAATGTCTAAAAAGTTAAGCAATAAATTCTTTCAACGATTACTCAACTATTGATCTTGAACTTTTTGATAAATTTATAAAACTTAATCTCTGTCTACAATTTGCCTTCTAAATCTAGTTTAAGAATAAATAATCTAAGCAGCATTCTACAGACACCCAGTCGAGTATTAATCAAAAAAACATGTTTGTTCCATATATTCTAAAAAGCTATAAAACAACCCAGAAGTAGAAGAAACATGAGCTTGAGCATCACCAGTCTTTGGCTTCGTGTATGGTGTTTTGCGATCGGTCATTTAGTTCACTGACGCTGACGCCAACACAGAAACCGGACCGTTTTTATGGGCGGCAATATTATAGGCAACAGTCAGAGCTCTATAGCAATGGCTAAATACTTGTATATACACTATCACGGACCGGCTATGTGGTATGGCTTCTTATCTATACCTATAAAACGAGTGACTTGAATGGAATGTTGCTTACCTTGAAGAAGATCCCCAGGTAGTAGCGTTTTTCGCCCAGTTTCAGCAACGGCATCGTCCATTTGTTCGAATATTGTGTTTCGTCCACACAATTTGGACAATCTGTGAGAGAGATAAACAAAAAGAAACAAAATAAAAGATAAGCAAAAGAGGAAGACATTGATGTTTAAATTTATTTTACTGGCGAATTGTTAGTCAGCACGAGGCAATAATGCAATAAAAAAATATTAATTTGAATTTTTGGTAAAAAAAAATAAATATTAAATAAAAATATTTTCTTGGTGTTCATAATTCCATGACGACAAATTTTGATAGGTTAATAATTTAATATCTGAGAGCGAATTATGCAAATTTATTTTTAAGCTTGCTTTCAAGATTTCCAGATGTGGAATGGTCTCATCAAAAGTTGATATGGGCACTGGACAGCCAGATTTTTGTATTTGAAAACAGAAGCTTTCACTTTTCATCTAAAATGTTAAAATAGTGATATTAAGCTAGAAATTGGGTTCATATATTCAGTTAAGTATGATTATGATCATATAAATTAGGTGAATTATAATAACCTACGAAAAACGTAGATTAACAATTTGTATCAAAGTGATCAATGTTTTACTTGGAACTATAAATTATATTGCTTTGGGTTACAGGGAAATTATGGTTGGTAATTGATTTAGATGAATACACAAAACCCAAATTCCTAAGGCTTAGTTTCACAGAGTGAATATTACCTGGGTAAAGTGGCAATTTAGTTTCTAATTTTGATCACATTAACACATTTATTCGCCATTTTGTAGGTAAATTACTTGATTTTGATAAGTAGAAAAGTCAATCTCACTTTAAAGATGGTAATGAAGAATACTAATTTGAGCAGAAAAAATAGTGTTAACGGACGTTATCCTGCAATTAACCTTTACACCGTGAATCTGGGTGATAATGGGGGATATGTTGCTATAGTTGTGGTGTGGGTAATTAACCCAACATATCACAGCACATAAATCATCATATGACAGCTCATTATGGACAGCCCATCATGAGACAGGTCATCACAAGTTTCGACTGGAACAAATTTATTTTTAGTGCAATATTCTTTAATGGTTTTTTTTGGAAGGGACATTCTTTAACGGTTTTTGTATTTATTTTTTCTTAAAAATTGTTTCTTTTGATGAAATGTTTCCTATCATGAGCTGTCTATAATAACTACTTGGCCTATGATTAGTTGTGGCGTGATTAGTTGAGTTCAAACCAGAATTTGTCTTGGCAAATGAAAGCAAAATTAATATCACATCATATATTCATAATCAACTTTGTCTTGTAAACTTAAGTCAGAACTTCATAGAAATGTGTTTGACTTTGAGTGCAATTACGTAACAATGAATAAATCACTTTCAAAGATTAAACGAAAAAAAAAAACCAAAATTTTATTATTGGTCTTAAAATTGTTTCTAAATTATAAATCATTCAAAATTCACTCAACAGTCATCAATTCATATTCATTACTCAAGTCAAGATTTTTCTCAAGAGAAAATTTTTACTCTTGCATTTGGTCACTTCAGCTACTCATTACGAGAAGAAAACCAAGCATTTCTTTAATTTTTGCTTATGAATACCAACTCAGAAAATGCTGAAGTAAATGCTTAAGTATTCAGTATTAACTCTGAAAATTTTTCTCAGATCTGAGCTTCAGGAAAATTTTAACTTGAGTGGTGAGTTTATATTTCACCCCAATTTTAATTTTAAACAAAACAAAACAAGACGAGAATGTATGTAGTTAGTTTCAGTTTCAAGGAATAGTCCGACTCAGGAAATCTTTTGCATTTTGAAATCTATTTATCGACATTGTACGACGCTAAGACTATAAAAGTTAATGCAGACTGAATTAAATTTTTAAACAAAATTTTAACCGTCAGCCAACAAGTTGTTTTTATCGCTTTCATTATTACGATATTAATTAAACTGCTCATGGCATCTTTGCGGTACTAAAGAAGACATTATTTATCAAAAGACTTTGACAAAATCATAGTAAATTGTAGATCAAGCTTAGATTACTTAGTCTTACTTTCCTTACATTTTATTCTATGGGTATGTTATACCTTATATGTAGATATGTTTCCATGATGAATTAAGAGTTTGTAATCAACAAAACTTTAACCTGGAAACATCATGTTTAAATAAATTGGCACCATTTACAGTTGCCACAGGCGTTTATGAAGAATTTCATTTATTTTTACCACAATCAATTAGACTTCTGTTGGTTAAAACTACTTACTTATTTGCAACGATTATATCGTATGGAGCACCCTAATACGTAATACGTTCATAAAGACTCTATTACCAAGCTTAATGTAGCATTTAATGAATGCATACGTTTTATTTCTCTATAATGAAGTACATATGCACGCTGAAAAAAAGCCAACGTAAAGTAATTAGCTCCATCTTACGTTGAAAAAATTTACATTTAACATCTTTAAATAAAAATGAAACATATTTGGTAAATATCAATTTTTTTTTACCGATATTAAGGTTAAATTCATCAAACTAATTTTCAACTTCACCTGATGGTTAAGTAGGTACTCCACTAGTAATTGAAAGGATTCCGTTGATTAAACTTTAAGCAGAAATCATTTGTTTAATAAACCATTTTAAATTGACATCGTTTTACATCGATTTGAAAATTTTCATCCTCGAACGCAAAATAATTCTGAAAAATAGTTAAACCAAAGTGGTTTTCATTGATTTTCAGTTGCATATCTATTTTTCCCCTTTTTCTTCTTTTTGATTGTTGACAACTCATGCAAATAAATAAAACTAACATGAGGCGTTCAAAATATTAATGTAATAAGTCCATTCGAAATTTATGCAGTAAATACGACTTTAAGAAGCTCTTAGAAACTAAAGGAATTTTTGAAGAAAATTGTTTTACAAACCACTATCTCTTGATGACCTCTCTATTTATATTTGATAAATAAAGAAACACTGACAGTATTTATGCAGTAAATACGACTTTAAGAAGCTCTTAGAAACTAAAGGAATTTTTGAAGAAAATTGTTTTACAAACCACTATCTCTTGATGACCTCTCTATTTATATTTGATAAATAAAGAAACACTGACAGCCATATTTATTAGATTTCGCTAAACAACTCTAAACGGCTGCATAGTTATACAATGCATAAAGTTTTACGTAGCCTCTATGCGACGTCACATAAATTTCTATTTATTAAAACATTTTCTTAGCCATTATAATTATGCTAGGTTTGTGTCCAAATAAGTACTAAAAAAGGACTTTTTATAACAACTAACAACTCCATCTGTGAAAGTTTTCAATGTCATATAATACATATAAATCAGGAAATTATATCAGGTTGTGGAAATGTGTACAGATGGACGCACAGACGCACGGACGGAATAGGGAGACCCAAAAAAATGTGTCACAGGCTCTTCTTTAAATAGATAATTAAGTGAAAAGTGCATTTTAAACCTAGAAAAAAATCATAACGAAGAGCAGTTACACAGTTAAGCAGTTTTCTATTTGATTTGATTCACTCGGGCGTATACTTACTTTTTATTCATTTTTCTGCGATGATTATTTTACCCTAAGAAACATGTTTTAAGATATAATAATGATTTGAAATCATGCGATGATATGTTTGTTTATTAAAATCATAACGGTTGAAGTGTTTAGACTTTTTTCGCAGCAACTTTAGGAAACAGGACCATACTTGACAAACATTTCCATTGTTATCAATTTTATTGACTAACTCATTCACTATCACAAAAATTATTTTCTTATTATTTTTGAGCCAAATGGAACTACAGTTGAATCTTACTTGTGTCTGTAAAACCTACTCTTATCTCACTTGTCCAACTCTTCTTTCCAAAAATCACAAACAATAACAAAATAATTTCATTTAATTTTTTATTTGAAATGAAAAATGAAATGAAATTGTCAAAAAATAAATTCTTGAAAAAAAATATATGTACATACAAATCATTGCTATGTTTTTTTTTTTTGAAAATTATGTGAAGTTCAAATGACATTTAAGCAAAATAAATTCTTATTCAAGCTCTAAACAACCTAAAAACGCGTTTAGCTTATACAATCTTTATTAAACGTTGCATAAATATTATAAATCACAATTTTTTGTTTAAATACATTATAAGCAGTACATAATGCTATGTACTCTCTATGATGATTTTATAAATAGGGCTGTGAATGTATAAATCCTTAAAACATCCAACTTGTAAAGAAGTCGACTTGACCCACTATTATTCTGAACTCCTTGTATATCTTTTAAAAGATAAGGTTATTGCTGTTTTATTTCTAAAACAAAAAAAAAACTAGTTTCATTAATGAAAGGTAGACATTGCAAAAGGATTTGCTACAAAGTGCAATTCCATTCTATTTAAATTATTTTCCAAAGCTCCAGATGATTGAAAGAATCTCTTGGATGTCTCCTTTTCCATGCAATTAATAAAAAGTGCTGATTGCTTTATGGCACTATCTTTTTCTGAGTCGTTAAAAAAAAACAGACAAAGTCATTGCATCTCTTGCAAATAATTTAAAGATGAAATAAATTAGCAAAAAAAAAACTTTGACCAGTGCAGTAATATTATAATTTTCTACTTATGATCCAGTGATCGATATAAACGTTGTATACTCGTTAGGCTCCACAATAAAGATGAAAAATTCATTACTAAAGAAAGTCGAAATATTTGCAAACATAGTTTCAACCAAAAATGGCAATTAATTAACTCATCAACAATCTTTTATATTTTTATTTGTTTGTTTTCGAATGACCTTTTGCACATAGAAGACTAACAAGCTACTTTTTGGTATCTATTCAGTAATTTATTCATTTAAAAAATACATATTCATAAATTGTATAGATCAAGCAAACAATCAAATTAGCAAAATATTAGATCAATTAATCAACATTTCAACTAAACACAATTTGACTGAAAAGTACGCATATTAATAAAGTTATTATATTTGTTTTTGTTACTTTTATTGTTAATGACAACATTGTACCAAACTGACATGCCTACACAACTTTAAATTAAACGCAATTCAACAATCAACATATCTGTCAGCTGCTGTATTTATCATGAAATTTACCAGTTTCAAAAAACTTACTTGCTATTAATAACAGGAAAAAAAAATCATTAAAATGTTTAGCTTAAATAGCACGTGAAACTGTTTTAGGCTTTCAATTAGTAATGAATGTTGTTTATAATTTTTCAGTTTGGTAAGATCTTACATTTCTACATAAAATGTATTTGTCATTTTAATACCGGGAAACTTTGAATTGTTGTTGACTAAAAATGAAATTTTATAACCAGCTAATTGTACTTATTTTTTACTTTCGAGGCTTAAGTAACTACATGCAACAAATCAGAAATGGTAAAGGCAAAATATCAACTTAGAATTGACAGACTAACATTCAACAAACACATCAATTTGAAAAACATGCTAAATCTTACACACTCTAATTATTATGCCACTTTTCACTTCTGTTCACTTCTTATATCGTGATTTACCACATTACAAGTTTTAAATATACATACATATATTAGGTCCCAAAAATACTCAAATTTTAATTTTGTTCTTTCTGGAACACTTTAACAATCAAGATGTCAAAACTCATGAACGTTTCAAGAATCGTACACGGAGAAAAAATACCAGCTAAACACAAGCGGATTCTGTACTAAATTAAGCGGAACTTTGCGTGTTTTTTTTTGTCAAGAAACAGAAATAAATAAAAAAAAAATACTTTGACCCAGCGTGACCCAAAAAGTCACAGTCAAAATGTTGATATGAAAATTCTTATTAAAGTGGAATGAAGTTCACTTTAAATAAAACAGAATTTAAACGGATTCCACTTATTTTAAGCGGAAATTTTATTGTTTTAAGAGGGTGGACAATGGACATCATCTTATTTCAGAGTGTCCTTTGTTTATCCATGTAAGGGTTGATGCAACATTCCATCAACATTGCGACCTAGTTTGCGTGTTAAAAAATATATTATGTATAATGTATGTTCTTAAAGGGAAATAGGTTCCAAAAGAGATATTTGATAAAATGCACTTTTTTCTATTTTTAATTCAAAATGGTGAATCGAGTTCATTCTTGATTTCGAAATATTGCTGCTTTCATGGGATTCCATATAAAAACATTTACCACTCAAGTTAATTCTACGCACTATTTTCGAAATAAGAACGGGTGTCTCGAAAAATCGTGCGAAACTGGGCCGACAGGATGACTTTCATAAGCGAAGTTGCCATATGTCAGAAATAATTTTGAAACATTAAATGTCATGAAATTTTTCAGCCAAAAAAATTAAAAAGTTTGAACTTTTGCCATTTCATTTAATTGTTTTGTGTTTTATTTAAGAAAAATGTTTTACACCTCTTAAGAAAACACCCTTTATAAAGAACATAACGTGTTAAAATGAAATGATGTATAATAAATCAAAAATATTTATGAATTTATTTACTGTTATCGTAACCTTCATCAGAATCAACATTAAAATTTAAGTATGAAATATAAAGTTTTATTTTCAATTAGTCTTAAAATGACTCATTTGTATGTTTCTCATCCAAAAACCGAAAAAAAAAAATATGAAAATTAAGAAACAAAATTTAAAGATGCTTTTCGTCAAGGCAATTAAATACACATTAAAACGAGTGAGAAAAAAAAAGAATTAATGAAAAAAAAAATAAACAATGATGACAGGTGTGGTATAATTTGTTGAAACGCTTTGATTCAAAGACCGAAAAACACTCGTCAACCATATAATAAAATCATTGTAACGCGCTGTCAAATAAAAAGCTTGTGAAAATTTTGAAGGTTGTTAGTTTTGATCTTGTAACAAAATTCCGCCTGTCCATCCATTATTTTAAAATGTGTTTACATTAATGATCAACTGCAGGTAATTAATTTAGCAGTTCAGGGTTGATGATGGTTGTTTTTTACTCATTCTTGGTCTTCAATAAAAAGAAATTATATGCGAACCTCCGTTCTGGTAGAATGAGTTTATACAAAATTTCCACCTATACCATGTACAAGATGTATAGAAAATTTTATCGAATAAAATCAAATTAAAGCTTAAGCTTGAACATTGAAATTAAAAATCTAGATAATAACAATTCTTTCAAAAGGAATGCATAAAGTAAACCAAGGTTAGGATAACTAGTTCCTCAAGCTCAAAACAGTATAAACTAAACATATTGTGCTCAAAATATAGGTAGGGTAACAGCTAAAAGAATCTAGAAGGTTTCATTTATGTAAAAATAAAAACAAAGACATTCTTGCAATCGTGCATTTATAACATTATTTCTGCATGAACACAATCCAACTTATTGTTATTTCCATTTGAGCTGGATGACTGACCCACGCACACTGCACACTATTTGTCTTGTTTGTTTTTCAATTAGCATGATCTATTTCTTCATTTTCCGTCGTCGTCGCAGCGGCAGCGTCACGTTGTAGTTCGTGGTAAATTCCTTACAAAGATACATGCAACCGATTGCAAACGGAATCGCAAGAGATGAAAATTATCTTCTATTTTATATTTTTTTTTTTTTTCAAAAATTCATGTTGCCCAATCACGACTTTAAGTGCTTCGTATGTTTCTCTTAAATTATGCCCACTTATTGGCCAATTAATAAAATGTCTGCCAAGATATCGCATATGATCTAGGCCATACAGACGATATGAATGAAGGAATCTGATAAATTCCTTCACTTGCCTTTTTTAATATGCATCTATAATTTTTTTTTTGCAAGTGTCTTGCTTTCGTCATAATCTTAACCGAGTTTAAAATTAAATTAAAATTTTATTTATGAAGTCAAACAGGTGTGGGCTATACAGGGTGGTTATGTCTAAAGAGAGTTTTTCTAGTTCTGAAGATTATATTGAGTCATACTCATAATAATGATAGTTAAAGCTTGCTTATTCTTAAACAAGTTTAGGTACGAAAAACTTGTCTGTTTAAAATTAATTTGGAAAGTAATTTAAGTCCTAATAAAAATGCATCAGATTAAATATAAAATTGTTCATCCATAATGTTAATGTTTCATTTAATTGCCAAACGTTTATTTATCGTATATCGTGATCACGATTCTCTCAAAATTGGGAAGAAATTTATTAAAATGTTGAGACTTAACAAGAGAAATGTTTAAAAACACGTGTGGAGTATACTTGTTTTTTTTTTTTTTATTATTAAATTTGGTTTTGTTTGCATCCATAAATTGTTGCTATGGACCACACTTTATTCAAATCAAGTTTGTTTTTTATTATTTCTGGTAATTTCTGACTCAAAATGAACGCTGAAAACAGGATGATATGTATTCAAGAAATTTTGATTTTTATGACTCAAGAAATAAAATAGAGTAATTCCTATTAACATTTATTTACTAAAATTGAGTGCAAAATAAGAGGTAGGTGGAATGAAATGAAACTATTTAAGGAGTGTCTAAATCATCATAACATTAAAATTTAAACGTTTTATTCAAATTCGTTGGTGAAATAAGGACAATTTGATTTATCTTATATATAAAAAAGAGTTCGTTAAGTGTGTGTGGCCGATAAACTCGCGTTTGGCTGGTCCGATTTTGGTAATTTTTGTTTTGTTTGAAAGGTATTTATATGTAGATGGTTTGTATCAAAAAAAAATAATACCTTTTCTCCCATCTTCACATAGCTGTCAATTTGTTCGAGTGAAGAAACACTCTAGCTTATTAAAAAGTTTAACTAAGCTTAATTTGTAAAAAAAATATATTAAGACAGGCTTTCAAAATAATAATTATTATTGTTTATAGTCTTAAAAAAGTCAAAGAATTCATACTTTCTGATACAAAATAACGTACAAAAAGGGAAAAGCTTCAAAAGACGTTTCCTATGGAATTCACGCGCAGGTAAATAGGACAAAAAAAATTTAAGACATTTCGACAGCATGCACCAAAAAATTTTATTTTTACTTGCGATATAGGTACTATATGTATATCAAGTTTTGCATTCGTACAAAAAAAAGTTGAGATAACATTTTTCCCCCTGACATTACGATGATAGAGAATGCCAAAAAAGTGGGTCCCGGAAGTCCGTCTGTCTGTCTGTAAACGAAGCTACAGCCTAAACGGATGAACCGATTTATGCCAAACTTGGTATGTAGCGTTATTTGGCGACTCTCCAGAGGGGTTTTGGGAATTAATTTTTTTGGGCCAAAAAAACGGTACTTGTCATATACCGATTTTAGTGAAATTGAAATATCTCCAAAACTGCTCCAACGATTTTGTCAAAAAAATTCAAATAAAAGTTTTACAAAAAGGTCTATCTTTCAATAAAAAAATTTTATTTTGAAAATCATTATTAACGGTACCTGCCATAGAACCGTTTATTTTTAAATCCAATTTACTCCGAAACTACTTATTCGATTTAGACGAAACTTTTTCTAAAAAAGCATTTATATAATTTTAATATAAGCCAAAAATAAAATTTTCAAAAAAAAATTATTTTTGGATTTTAAAAAAAAATTTGAAAATTTTTTTTTGAATAATCAAATTTTGGAAAACGGGACATTGGATTTTTTTGAAATTTTGGTTTTAGATGTTAATGAGTGATTTCTACAAAATGGCATACCAATTTTTTTTTTTTGAAGACACTTGAATTCAAATGGGAAATCTGACAGAATCATTGGACCTTGACGAATCAACACATCTTCGCCTTTGAGTTTTTCACAAAAAATGGTAACTTCAATTAGATTTGCCATTAACTTCTTCTTTGTACATTGCAAAGTTTAGGTGGCTGTATGTTCCGAAGCATAATAATGGGCGCTACTTCTTTCCGCTCTAAATGATGTTGAGGCAGTCCTGGTATACCCAATGAATTCAAAAACTCCGTTTGGTAATTTGATACATTGCATTCATTTTTGTGATAGGGTCAACCGATTTGTAGGCAAAAAATTGTGCATTTATATCGTTTAAAATTGTTGCATTGATTTCAGAAACATTTTTATTTGTACCAGCCATTATTGCACGTTCACTCAGCCAAGCATGATTTTTGTAATTTGTTTTAATACTTGGAAATACACTTATAAATTGTTTTGAAGTGTATTTCGGCCTTCAGAATCAAGTGCCATTATTCCATTAACAATGTCCAATAACTGCTTAAATTACAATAAATTTGTTAATGTTTATTACAATAAACCAGTTTTTTTTTCAGTTTTAATTTATTTTCAAACAGGTTCTATTTTTTTTTAAATGAGCACTCAGCGAAGCGGGTGGGGGTTAGCTAGTTCTATATATTTAGGAACATGTTTTTTGTATTTAAAAATTAATTTCTGACAAGATATTGGATTTTCAGCTTTATATTTTTCATTTATTTATATGGAGAATTCCATAGTCACGGGTTGGACACTTGTACAATTTATTGACTTTTTCCTTTTTAAAATTTACTCATAGTTATAAAAAATTTACATTGACTTTATAATACCAAAAGTAGAGTTTGTCAAAAGATTAAAAGGTGCAAAAAAAATTTGTTAAAACTTGATAATTTTTGAAAATAAACGAGGTCTTTTTTCGATTACGAGTTATTCTTAAAGAATATCTGCGTTTTTTTTTCAAATTTTTATTTAAATCTTTTGGTTGCATACACAAAACAATCATAAAGAATTTACCTAAAATAGGTTACGATTATATACAAAAATATCACGGATCGGACAAGTTTTTGTCACGGGTAGGACATGTGCAAATAGCTCGTCAAGAGAACAATTTTTTTTAGGTTTATTCAAAACAAATATGAAATAATATATCGTCGGCTATAGCCGAAACCATAGCCTGAAACGTTCACATATTTTTAATCGATTTTCTTTTGTTTGCAAAAAAAAGTATGTATACGCCCGAGTGTACATCCAAACTATATTAGTCGAATTATAAAAAATAGAATAAAATATCACGTCATAATATGAATTCAATGTAAACAAAATTATTTAAAAATCTTTAGTCTGCAATAAAATAGGAGTCTGGCAAAACTAGAACAAACAAAACCGTCCGCTGAAGCATTCCTTAAAGAATACGGTAAAAATAAAGAATGATTTTATTCATTTAGTTTTGGAACGTCCAATTTTTCTTTACGTAGATTTTAGATTTTTTTTGCAAAAACTCTGTTATAAAACTTGTAAAATTTGAAAAGTTGTCCAGTGCTGCCACTAACTTAAAATGTTTGTATTATTGAAAGGTCAATTCTAAAAGCTTATGAATGATTTGTGCTCCTGATTGGTAAGTCTTGTAGTTTGACTTTCACTACTACTCCATATCAGTAATTTGTAAAGAAAACTTATCATTTTTGTATTTCATTTCCTTTTTTTTTTTCTTGGACAAGTAAAGTTTACAATTTTTAGATTAATCAAATTAAGTATTTAAAAAATCTTTTAGACAATTTAATTTTCGATTGAAGTGCGTTGGTGAGGTATTAATACTCAAACTACCCATTTCTTCGTACACTTTTTTAATAATCTTCGCTAGAGTGGAAGATTTTATATTTAATTGAATATTGAAAAAAGAT
Source organism: Episyrphus balteatus (assembly GCF_945859705.1). NCBI lineage: Eukaryota > Metazoa > Arthropoda > Insecta > Diptera > Syrphidae > Episyrphus > Episyrphus balteatus. The sequence goes on from NC_079135.1 coordinate 37,975,713, forward strand.
ATATGTATTAATATTTGAAGCAATTAGTTGAGGCAGTAGTTGTCTAAATAAGTGGATGTAGAAAGTGCTTTGGTAAATTTTCCATCTATTTATGATTTTAAACAAATGTTCTTTTTCATGAGCTTGGTGATAAGTTATCATAATACACACAGGTACTGATAAAACAGACAAATCAAGAAAACAACGATACAATGCAGTCAATTTCAAAGTTTGTGACTACAAAATTCTACGAAGATGCCCTTCGCTTTTTTTTTTAATCTATTAATTTATTTATTCGTATTTGATGCACATTTTAACTACCTTGCCAAATCGCTTCGAAAATATCAGCAAAAGAGTTTTGGGACTTTTGAACAATTTCAAAGAGACATACTATTTTTCAAAGATATTCTGCGAAAAAAATCAATTAAAATATATTTTTAGGTGATCCCTAATGCAAATTTAATGCAGAAATTTTAATGTATATTTTTTTTTGTGGTTGAAAAATCTGACGAAATCTGACGAAATCTGACTAACACCCGAACAACAAAATATGTATTGTATCATTGTATGGTTGTATTGTATCGATTCGCTATACAAAATTTGTTGGACAAATTTTAGAGGAAGAATGTTTTTTTTTTTCATATAATGTAGCTAAGGTTAGGTTATAAATAGTTTTCTGATTATGATCAGGAATAACATTTCGAATTTATTTGCAAATAATATTCACAAACTATTTGTTTATTTTTTTGTATGTTTTTGACACTAAATACCATAACGGAAACGAAAATTATGCTGATTTTTCTATTAAATAAATTGCACGACTGGGGTCGCACGTACTTGCTCTTATGCTTAAAGTAACTATAATGTTAAAGCTTTTTATTCAAGAAATTTAAAATTCGATATTTTGAAGAAATTTCATAAGTAGTATAAAAAAATTAAATCTGTTTTTATAATTAATAAAACTCCGTTTTAAAATATCTTAAAAAAAAAAACAAATATGCCATTTTATTTCTCGTATAAAAAGGTATTTTTAGAAAAAAAATTTTGAAAATTGTAGGAGCCGTTTTTTAAAAAAATAATTTTTTATATATAAAATTTTTTTAACATTTTTCAAAAAAAAAGTTGGTATGCCATTTTGAAGAAATAATTAATTTACATATAAAAACTAAATTTCAAAATTTTTCATTGATCCGTTTTCAAAAAATTGATTTTTCAAAAAAAAATTTTGAAATATTTTTTAAAAAACCAAAAATGCGTTTTTTGAAAATTTTCTAAAATTTTAATATTATCTTTACTTACACACTTTTGTATAAAAATTTTCATTTAAATCGGGTTAATTTTGTACGAGATATTCAGAAACGAAAAAAACCGTTCTATGACAGGTACCGTTAATAACGGTACAAAAAATATTTTTTTTATTTAAAAAGTTGGCCCTTATGTGTAGTATTACACACAAAAATTTTAATCAAAATCGTTAGAGCCGTTTTTGAAAAAAATTAACTTTTCTATTTCCGTTATATGGCAGGTACCGTTAGTTTTGGTCATACAAAAAAAATTTCAATTTCCCCTCTAGGGAATCACCAAAAACTGCTAACTACCAAGTTTGAAGAAAATCACTTCACTCGTTTAGGCTGCAGCTCCAGATAGAGACAGACGGACAGACAGACAGACAGACAGACAGACAGACAGACAGACAGACAGAATTGCCGGACCCACTTTTTTGGCATTCTCCATCATCGTAATGTCATGTAAAATTGTTATCTCGAGTTCGATTTTTTTTACGAATCCTAAACTTGCCCTATAGTACCTATATCGCAAGTAAAAAAGCACTTAATCATGATAAAATAAAAACTTTGCCATTCAAATATTTGTGATTTTTTTTTTGCAGGGAAAGTTCCATTTGAATACGAATTGATAAAATTAAAAACCGATAAAAGTTATAAAAAAAAAAAACAAAAAAATTTCTAAATCGTATTTTTTATTTGTTTCCTAGAAATCATCAATAACGCAACACTCAAACTATTATTTTTAAAAATAGATAACCCCATGATCTTTTTGATTTGTGGTGGCGTGGTGATTTTTTTTTTTCCATAAACTTGCATCGCAGCTCATTTCCAATTCAAAATATCATTAATCTCTTTTTAATGGTTTTTTTTGTCTTCTTACTGTCATGAAGTTTCAGAAAATAAAAATTGAATATTTATTCAAAACTATAGGTATAAACCTAATCAAACCATATTACATTCCACAACTTGACAAAGAAGGTTAAAGCTTTGAGAATGTTGCAATAAACAAGATGCAATATGCAAAACTAAATTTTTAATTAAATATCTCTTTTGCAGAAGAAGCATTGCGTGAATTAAACAAGATTCCACAATTATTGCCAAAGTACCCAAATAAAAAACCCGACACTGCAGATGTATCACAAGAAAAAACAAAAACCGGAAACTTAAAAAAAAAAAAAAAAAAAAACAATTTATTACAAAAAAAAATATAAACAAATTACAACCACTCTATCTGATCGTTTCATAAGATGCTTTGTTCGAGAGGAGAAAGCGAAGTGATAAAATTTTATTTTGACAGTTTTTTTTTAAACTAAAAATGACAACATGCACTCTATCCGAATTCGTATACAAACTATGGACCGAAATGTCAAAAACACTGGCACAATCGCTTACCTCCTGTTGCCAATGACTTAGAAGATGGAACAACTGCGTGTCCTCCCATCATAAAATGTAAACATATCACAGCGACTAACAGATATTTCTGCATTTTGTAGCCAAAAAGTCAATTTCGAATTAAAAACGAAAACAAAATTTCAAATAAAAATGAAAATAACAAAAATTAAAACTCGAAACGAACGAACTTGATGTCTCAAAAGGCGCGGCGGGCGAAGCGACCAGTATTACGAAAACTCTTTGATAATTCGCACTTTCATTGCCCGCGAAATTCTAGCCACACCAGGATCCAGATTAACTCCGCCAAACTGTGTGTAGTCTCACTCTTAACGAAAGTATCTCTAAAGATTCAAAAAAAAGATTCAATCCCAGAAAGTGACAGAGAAGACTACAACACAACAGCAAAAATGTATAACAACAAAAAAGTGAAACCGAAAGTCGTTATATGAAATCGAAAGTTGATATTGGCATGTGTATGGTGTGCTTGAATTGACCGCCAGTGGAGAACTGACTTTTTGTACTGCAGATAGGTATGGGGGACGACATCCGAGTATCTCTCGAGACTCTCAAGTATCCAAGAGCAGACCAGAGCGGCACTGGTGGCTTAAAACGACCAACAACTACAACGACGACAACGTTCAAGAGAAAACAGTGCGGTGAAGTTCCACGGCCAAAACGAGACAGATGGGTACCTGATGCCTATACAGCTTTTTACTAAGCCTAGCATCTGCATCTATCTTTTGGTCAGATAGTTTTCTTGACGATGTCGGCAAGCGGCTGATTAATGCTTTTCTCGCGCTGTACCATATTACCATACTCTACTAGTCAAGCAAATCGCCCAAAGGCCAACACACATAACTTGGTGAGTGTGAAACGGCTTTGCAATCCGGTTTCGGAAATTTGAATATGAAGACGCGAACGCAAAAGCCGTCATAGTGTGCTTATGATTATGGCATCTATAGAATGGATGCTGCAGACATGGTTGCCAACTGTAATTATTATATACTGAAAATAATTTTCGTATATTAAGACTTTCCTACTCATAGTAAAATGAAGACTTATCTTGATGTTCAATATATTAGCTCTTATTGGAATTCGTCGAACAAAGGTTTCATTCGAAAAATTTTAAATTTTTTTTTTGTTTTTAACTGATTCGTTTCACATCTTTGGGCGAAAGGTTGAAGATGAGGTTAATGTGACAATCGCTGATGACTAAAGCATTCTCATCGGATAAAATGCTATTGGAAGAATTTTTGTCACATACAATTTCCTGGTAAAAGTGAATGTGAGCTGAGAGATTCGAAGTGCAAAGTCTTATAAATATTTTCAAACACTTGGTTTCTATTACAACAGAACTGAGTTTGTAAGTATGATATTATGATGCATTAAACAGCTCATCTGTAAAATATGCTCATATATTCATATACGGAGAAAAAAGACCACATAAAAACAAGAGGATTCCACATTAAATTAAGCGAATTTCTGCTTGTTTTTTTTGCCAAGATGACTTCCGTCTTAAATTAAGCGGACAGATCTTCTTAAGGGGGGAAATCCCTCTGGACCACAGCTTTTTTAATTTTTTTTTTTGGTAAACTGATAGCATTTATTGAAATTTGGGAAAAAATGTGATATTATTGACATTATGAAGTATTGATACAATTTTTTTTTAAGTACAAAAAAAAAACAAAATGGCGGCTCTACAGCTCTTTGAAGTTGACGCCTCGAGTTTTCGCCGTGCAATGCCCAGGTCCAAAAAATTATTTATAATCAAAAAAGAAATTTTTTTTCAATAAAATAAATTTATACGCATTGCATGAACCTAAACTTAAAAAAAAAGAGTGTAAAATAAAAATTAGATACCAAAAAAACGAAAAAACACAATGTTTTTTTATAAAGAATTTGTCGATAGCTTCATTGGTTTTTGAGTTACGTTGCACGGCGCGGAAAAAAACGCGTTTTTTGGAAAAAGCGTTTAAAGTTTTCGTTTTCGTACTGTGGTAGGTTCGGTGGGCATAGGTTTCGAGACTATCTAGGGGCTTTTGAGGCTTCATTTTAGGCTTAGTCCACAAAAATAGTTTCTTCGGTTGATAATTGAATTTATAAGGCAAACAAAAATTAATGCAAAAATAAAAATTTCCAGAGGGATTTCCCCCCTTAATTTCTTGAATGCGTTAATCTTCCAGGTACAGCCAATCTCTAATTATCAATTATTGTGTTTGCATTTATTCATGTGAACCTATTTTATTGCTTTATTTTCAAAATTGTTTTACGAAATTTCGAAAATAAATTCTTTTTGCGTGTTCTACGTTGAGATAAAAAACATCCTTCAACCAATATAAAGTTGTTTATAGATTTCCCTCGCCATAATGGGTTAATCTTTTACTTGCGATATAGGTTCTATAGGGCAAGTTTAAGATTCGGAAAAAAATCGAACTCGAGATAACAATTTTACATGACATTACGATGATGGAGAATGCCAAAAAAATTGGTCTGGCAATTCTGTCTGTCTGTCCGTCTGTAATTACCTCGAGCTACAGCCCAAACTACTAGAGCTATTTTCTTCAAACTTGGTAGTTAACAGTTTTGGGTGCTTCCCTAGAGGACAAATTGAAATTTTTGTTAAGGACCAAAACTAACGGTACCTGTCATATAACGGAAATAGAAAAGTTAATTTTTTTTAAAAACGGCTCTAACGATTTTGATTTAAATTTGTGTGTGTGAACACCTAACAACAAACTTTGTAATTATTTAAGGCATATAGAACGGTTTTTTTTAAAGTTATGAATTTCTCGTAAACGACAAAACAGATCTCAACCAAAAACGTTAAAATAAACGTTATTTAAAAACTTTAAACATTTTTCAAAAAACACATTTTTGGATTTTTTAAAAATATTTCAAACTTTTTTTTAAAAATCGATTTTTTGAAAACGGGTTGATGAATTTTATCAAAATTTCGTTTTTATGTGTTGAATAATATTTTCTTAAAAATGGCATACCAACTTTTTTGCTTTTTAAACGTTAGAACATTTTTAATTATAAAATACCTATTATTAAAAAAAAAACGGCTCTGACGATTTTCGAATTTTTTTTTCTAAGCATCCCTTTTTATACAAGAAATCAAATTGCATACTTGGTTTTGTGTTAAATTTGATTTGTGTTTAATTAATTATAAAAGCAGATATTATTTTTTTTTTACACTACTTACATACATATGAAATTTCTTAAAAATAACAAAATTTAAATTTTCTCTAATTTTATTCGGTAAAAAGCCTTAACATAAGAATTACTTTTACCATAAGAGCAAGTACGTGCGACCCCAGTGGTGCATTTTATTTATTAAATTTATCATGTAGTATGCAGGCAGTCTTAATCTTATAGCAAAATTGTTCACCAGATTTTAAACCAAGTAGGATACTTTTGGAATGGGTGGAGCACGAAGAGCTCCGTTGTAGTATCACTCAAGCTTATGAGGGTATTTGCTTTTTTGGGGTATAAGGTAGTGAAGTTTTTGCTCAAAAAAATTCGTTTAAGCCTATACTGATATCATAATCATTTAAATATTCTCCCAGTGGTATTCCGTATAGTCTTTCCAAAGGGAACATAAAGAAAAGATTCCACAACCAACCTTATGGAATTAACTTATAGAAAAAAAGAAGAAAAAATAACGGCCCAATAAAAGTGTAGTTGGAACTTTACAAAAATATTAAGAAGGAATCTTCCATATTGCGTTTTTGACGTTTCGATAATATTGTAAAGACACAAAAATTCAACTCAGTCTGCAATCATGACAAAGCATTTTTCATTGGGCATTAAGGTAGACAGCTGTTTAAGCAATTAGCACCTTCTTCTCTTTATATACATGTCCGCATTATGTTACAATCCTGTGTGGTTTGGTGTTATTGGAAGCATAACATGTGCGGGTGAGGAACCGAACTCATGTGACGGCAGAAATACGATCTAAAGGATTGAATATCAATGTAGATCAACATAGGCCTCTGATTAGATTTATACAAGTTTCATAGATCTCAATGAAAGTGAGTTAAAAATATTCTAAACGAAAAAATAGAAAAACAGATTAAGACCTAGGTCAGCTTTAAGAGTATAGAATAATATAAACGCAAAGAGAATGAGAGAGAGAAAAGTGACTTAACTAAGATATTGCATTAAACACCAAAACAACACCTACTGATGATGTTGCACATCTAAGTGGCACGATAAATTTGTTTACTGCGAAATTGTTTCTCAAAAAAAGCCATTGTTGTTTGTCTTGATCAACCTACCAGATAGCCATCATCATCAACATCCACTACATCCACCACAAAATTACAACGAGTGGCTTTGAAATTGTTGTTGTTGTTTTTTTTTTTAATTATTTGTTTTTTTTTTGCAAACTACTGGGTAAATACATTGCTTTTCCTTTTCATTATTTGCCAAAATCTGTTGCACAATCAAATTAATAGCAGTTACGAATATTAATTGAGTGCTAATGTTGAGCGTAATTATTGTGTAAAGCTTGATATGAGAATGGGAGTTTTATAGTGCAGCAGTTTCTGGGTTACACGGTCGTGAATTGATTATAATATGAATTCTATAGAATGTCAAGGCCGATTTTTTTTACTGAATCTTGTATTTTTTTTTTATGAAAATAAGAATAAATTCTCAATACATGTGCAAATGTGCATCATGTAAGTGTTTTAATTTAACGATCATCAATTCTCATTATAAAATTTATGCCATAATTAACATATTATTAAAAGAAGGTATAGCAAAGTTAAGAAATTGTTTCGTCTGAGAATCAGATAATAGTTTAGAATATCTTATTCAAAAAATATATTTTTTTACGAATTAAACGTAGTTATATTTATTGATAAAAACATTGTTTTGGTAAATAAGTAAGTACTTTATAAGCCAAATTTTTGGAAAAAAGGAAAACAAAACTTATAACAATCCATTGATTTTTTATTTGGTCTTTTGACAGTTTTTGTTTGCAAATTTTTAGCATTTGTATTTTTTCTAGATACATAATACTAGTGTACAAAATAAATTTTAAAGATTGAGAAATATTTGGCACAAATTGCTAATCGATGCATATAATAAAGTCCTCAGAAGTAGATAGAGTTGTGAATTGTTTTTTCACTTTGGATTCGAATTCGTATTCAGCACAACAAATTTCTGTTTGATTAATTGGTTTTTGATTTAGAAATGTATTTGATTCTCTTAACCAAATTCATATTTTTTTTTTAGAAAATTTTGGAAAAAGTTAAAAAATGTTTAAAGAAATATATATTTTGGTTACAATTAATAAGTAACTTATCAAAATATTTTTGTATTTTAACATGGACACTTTATTAGGTTTAAGTAAAAGTATTTTTAACTTCAGGCAGCCCTTTTTCTTGCAAAAACAAGGAATGGTAACTCTAAATATTATTTCACACTTGAAAATTTAAAGTATTTTACCTTACCTAGTTCTCATCTCGGGATGTTGCACATATTGATATTCAATTTCAACAAGCCACTTTCAGCTCACCAAAGTTAAAACAAAATTCTTACACAGGGAAAAAATAATATAAAATCAATGAAAACCATTTTGATTTAACTATATTTTGGAATGTGGGACGACGTTAATTTTAAGTGGTATTTTAAACATCATTTTGAATTTCTTTTAAGTACATAAAACATCTCTAAATTAGGGTTGATAATTTAAATTAAGGATATTTTATGTAAGTATTGTCAACATTGAGTCAATGATTAAATTATATTTTATGATTATTTTTTTTTTCGCTCAGTGTATAAATATTAATCTTTTTGTTAACAAAATCAAAAATTTGTTTTTAGTTCATTTAATGTCTTGTATATAAAAAAAAGAATTTTTTTAGAAAAAAGAAAAGATTTTTTTAGAAAAAAAAAAAATCTATTTTACAGTAAATTTTTTTTTTGTATAAGTTACAAAAGATATAAAATTTTGGTGTGTCACCAAAGTTAAAAAAGAAAAACGGTTTTTCAATTTGAATAAAATATGTAGGACTAAATATTTCATTTTTGTCAAATTAGAATTACATTCGGGAATACATCAAAAAACTATTTAAATGATTTTCTTTGAATTTTTATTATTCCTTGAAGTCTATAAGTTTCAACGTATATTTTTCTATAACAATATAGAGTATTTTTCCCTTGACGTAAAATGTTAAGGGGAATATTTGTTCGCTCTCTCGCTTTTTTTTCTATTATCTATTTGAATTGAAATAATATGCAAAGAAAATCCTCTTAATCATTTAATTTTACTGTGTTAACTTAAATTTAAAACAATTATGCAGTATGATAAGTGATAGACTAAAAAATAGTTCGTTGATATGGTAGCTAAATATAACTTCCGGCAATGCTCTGGAAATGGGCACGTTCAAAGAGCTAACATAAAGCTATCGGATAGCTTTTTGTTGTTGTAAACAATGTTAAAAATTAGCAAGGAAACGAACCATTTTCTGTCAAAAAATAATCTGAAGGTATCCCAGAATTTCTGGTATACCTCAGGTTTCCGAGTGATCAGCTGATATACATTTGGCTATTTTTTATTTTGATTACTTTTCGGGCGATTATTCAGCTTCAAAATAAAAAAAAATTGCAAGAAATAAAGTCAAAGCGATTGTGCAAGTACTATTCAACAATAAAAAAAATGTAATTTGCTCAAAAGAAAAAGTTTCCTCTTCTCAATATTTACATATTTTTTTAGTAGCTGCTTGGGCAAGCTATCTGGATACCTCTTTGTTCAAAAAGATATTCCAGATACGGGTATCTCAGATAGCCTATCCGATAGGTGTTTGAACGTGCCCAATATGATGAGTTATGAAGTATTTGTATATTTTGTTTGTACTCAAAAAAAAAACATTTTGAGGAAACAATTCAAATTTAATTTATAATTTCCACTAACGATCCATTTTATTTACAAAAGAAGAATTTACTTTAAAAACATATCAGGACAGAGTTTAAAAATCATAAGACTCTATTAACTAATGAATTTTTAATATTTTTCTAAATTCCATAAATTGTGCCAAACAAAATTTTAACAACCTTAATTTTAGTGTGTCAAAAACATACAAACAACAATTAAATAAATCTTAACTCCATTTTTTGTGAAATTTAGTTCGATCACACAAAAAACTAAATATTCTGACTCAAATAAAATTGAATACCTGAAGTAACAACTAATCCTTGAATTTATTACACGACATTGAATTGTTTTTATTTGAATGATCAATGTCCCAAATTATACCGTATGAAAGTAAAAAAAAACCGTGTTTACTTTACAAATATTTTAAAATTAAGGAAATAAAATTATTTTTTCTTCTTTATTACCTAGCTATAATGAATTTTCAATAATGCGGACATTCAAATTTTCCACCTCCATGATTTCGACCAAACCCTCGCTTGCATTCGCTATTTTATGATCTCATTGAAATAGAACTTAAGGCTTAAGTATGTAAGTGAGTATTGAAAGGGAACTTGCCTTCGTGATTATCTGGTGCAGCGATGACTATTGCCTTCTTTGAGATTTCATAAAAATAGTGTTAGCCATAAATAAAAATAAGGTCAAACCATTCATATAAAAAAATTAAATATATGTAATATTATCCGCGTCCGGGTAGAATCGTGATTGCAATTTGATGAATCCTCATATAGAATAAACTAAATGTTAAGGTTTATTGAAAAGCTCATCAGGTAGGATTTTCTTGAGAGTTTAAGATAGTGTAACCTGGTGTACAAGCAGTTTGTAAATAAAACGTATTTTACAAATTTGTCGGTGAAACCAGAAAAGTGTGTAACTCCAAATTTTCTGAAAATTTGATTTGAATGCCATCTGTTAGACAAACCTAATATCTACCGTTCCTTGAACTCAGAATCCCCTTAAAGTTCATAGTTTTAATTTTTTATAAGCAAATTAGAAAATGAAAACTCATAGGTACAAATGCCTTCAAAACGATTTTGTTTTTTTTTTGCTCTCCTATAAAATTTGCTAAAATGGAGTTACACACTTTTCTGGTTTCACCGACGAAATGCATTATTTGATTAAAAATACGTATGTACATACTTTGATTACAAATTTGTATCACTAAAATTTTATTGGCTGATTTGCTCTCATCAAGTAGCAACTAATTAAGACCCAAATTCTAAATTACTTCTTCTTGCTGAACGGTTTGTTATAAGCACTTAATCACAAATTAATCAAATGCTTTACACTACCTTCGATAATTTATCTTAATAATTAATAAGCTTATAAATGGTTTTGTAGTGTATTGTGAATATCCTACTAAAAGGCCATTAAGTCTGAAGTGCGTAACATACAAAACATAAAACCATTTTACTCAAACGAATAATTAATATTTAAACTTAATATAAAGAATTGACTATCATAAGGCCACGAAAAGGGAAAACTACTTAGTTTCGCAAAGTGTTTTATGTTGAACTTACATAATTTATGATACATAAGAAAAGTGTCCATAGAGAATTTAATTTAATAGTTTTAAGGTACTAAGGGTTAAAATAAAGCAAAGTTTCTAAGGATTATCCTCAAACTTTAAAGATTTACTAGAAACTTATATCAATTCGTATTAATGACAAAGATAGTTTTTCGAAAGGTTGGATACTTAAAAATTTAAAATAGTATTTTTTCGCTTTATTTAAGCAACAAAAAATTACCGTGGAGGGTGTTTTTTTTTTTTAAATTAAATACAAATCAAATGAGTCAATCAAAATTTTACTGAACCCAATATATCACATATCAGCTGGGACTTTCATCAAAATGTCTTTGTTTTTGTCTAACAAAGAAACCCGAATGTAATGATTAATACATAAAAACCGGGACCCAGGAGTAACTTACTTTCAAAACTACACGCAGTAGGTGTATGACAAGTTCAACTATTTATGTCTAACCTGCAGTTAATTAGAGATTTATAACACCATAAGCACCAAAAAACAAACAAATGAGCAACACAGAATTAATAGTAAAGTCAACGAACTTAATTTTTTATATTCATCAAACTTGTATTAGATAATAATGTCTAACTTTTAATATCTGCCTTAAACGATTTATAGTTAATTTAAACTAATGACATAGGTTTTTGTTATAAGGTTGTAAACTAACCTGCATGTCTAATTTATTTGTTATCATTCTTATTCTTAATTGAATTAAAATTTTTCCATAAAATCTTAAATTTAATCTGTTTCGGTTCATAGGTTTAACAGTTCTTGTAACTGTAAACGCAGAATATTATAAATATTTATTTGCATACAAATATTTATCTATTTTTGAATATTTTTCGCATGTTTAATTTTAAATTCTAATTTTGCCAAAATATTCCAACAGATCGTTTTATGAACTTGAAATATAAAATATTTAATGGTTAGAACTTGTTGGCAGTTTTTGGAATAATTATAATGTTATCTGTTTTTTTTTTTATGTTCTCGCATGGAATTATATTTCTTTTATTTGTTTTTTGCTAAGTTAACGTATAGATGAGGCTTTTTTAAGAATTTAAGATTTAGTCTTGAGAATATTTATTGCATTTTTAAATGCCAAATGGATTTTTTTTTTTTTTAATATTAGATAGTAGTAACCACCTACATAAAATTTTAAAAGCATCTAAAAACTAGTCGACTGACATCACTGCTAACAAAAATGTGTCTACAAAATTAAAATAAAAAACAATTTCGTTCTGACTAAGGCATACATTTAAGATAGGTTGTTTATTCGCCATTTTAAGGCATATGATGTAAGTTAGAGCCTTTAATTATCGCGGTTGTTATATGACAATGATTTTCATTCTGTTTTAAGGATTCAACCAAAATAGGTTGATACTTTGTTCTCAAAAAGAAATGGGCCACAATAATGTGTCCTAAAGGACAATTATTTTGTAAGTATTGAATGACATGGAAAAATCTCTCAAATGAATTTATATGAATGGCCATTGTTTAATCTAATAAGTCTTAACCTCTTGACATAAACAAGACTCAATTTATTTCTTCTGCACTATTTGACTTGATTAATCTTCTGCTATTTATTATACGTTGAAGTAGTGAAAGCGACATGTTTTTTATTATTCCTTAAAAAGAAACGTAACAGAAGCTTCTTTATTATTGGTACTGTAGTTAAAATAAAAAACAACAAATAAACATAAACTAAGTATAAGTTGCGTGGTCTGCTCAAACAATAGAAATTTAAATTTAAGACACCTAAGCATTCACATTAAATGACATGTTGTGAAATATAATACGTACATATTAAGCAATTTAATTGCGAAAAGCAGAATGTGTTTTTTGGGCATTTAACCAATCAATAAGTCGTTTTTAAATTTAATTTTAAATTCTGTGAGAATATACTTCAACTATCAAGTGACTATACTTCAGCGATTTGTCATAATATTCTAACTGTGTAGTAAGGTAATTGCCGTCAGTAATTCTATGCCATACTCATTGAATGATATCACATTTTTTCGCATAAAAGCATCCTTCATAAATATTTTGAAAACCAAGCGAATTAAGTTAAAAATCATTTCTACAAAATTAAAGCTCGTTTAATACGTTTATCAAATTTTGCAGTGTTAACATATTTACTATAAAAAAAAATCTTCAAACGGATTAAGCTTCTTAAGTATGGAAAGGTCACTAGGGCGTATACGTAACTTTTTTTTTTTAATTGAAAAATCTTACTGCCAGTAAATTAAACAACTATTTTGATCAAAGCAAAGTAGACTCAGTACCTATGAGTTATTTTTTTTGTAAGAAAAAAAGTCCCATAAATTTGAACATTTAGACCCGTTTGCTGAATCATGCATCAGTTATTCTTTGCTGACGACGGAGCCATCATAAGTGAAGACCCGATATCCCTGCAACGAGCACTTGATGTATGGGTGGATGTTCTAGAAGGTAGTGGGTACCGCATAAGCGCGAAAAAGACAGAATACCTATGCTGCCCATTTTCTGATCCACACAGGCCTATTCCTGACATTTATTTGAATGGTGTAGTGCTTCCCAAGTGTGAAAAGTTTAAATATCTGGGGTCTATGATAAATAACGAAGGTACTTGTGATGACGATATCAATCATCGCGTAAGCGTAGGGTGGATGAAGTGGCGGGAAAATTCTGCCATCTTCTGTGATCGAAAAATGCCCCCTAAGCTGAAAGGAAGACTCTACACCGCAGTTGTGCGTCCAGCACTCACATACGGTTCACAATGTTGGACAATGTACAAAAAGTATGAGAGTAAGTTAACGGCAGCTGAGATGAAGATGCTTCGTATGACAGCAGGAGTAACAAAGCTTGATAGAATTAGAAGTACGAAGATCCGAGGAAGCCTTCATGTTAAAAACACCATCTCCCAAAAAATTGAACACGACCGACTCAGTTGGTATTGCCATGTTCAAAGGAGAGATCCTGAGAACCCCGTCAAAAAAGCAATATCATACAACGTTCCAACACGAAATAGAAAGAAAGGTAGGCCTAAAAACTCCTGGTACAAGCAAATGCAAAACCACCAGCATTTAGTTGGCCTTAGAAATGGAACAATACAAAACCGGGAGGCTTGCCGCCGATTTCTGAGGTCAACCCGGCGAACCCCACAGGCGGATCACTAGTGTGAAGCAGTTACGTGGGATAGTTATGATCCCCTTGACATCGAGATCATAACAGCGCCGAGAAAAAGGAAGAAGAAGAAGAAGAAGACCCGTTTGCTGAATCGAAACTTAAGCATTTAGGTTTTCCATAAATCCTTATGCGACAGTTTACACAGAGGAAAAAGTAGGGAATAAGAGTTTATGTTGAACATAAATTATTTAAGTTTCGATTCAGCAAATGGCCCTTAGAAACTGATCAATATACCCGATCCAACGATCATTTTTCTTTTTTTTTTCATCTCCCAATGGACTTACACGTTTTAATGGAAGCAAATCAACTCGTAAACAAATAGTTTTATATCGTGGTATGTTTTGGGTTATACGATAATCACGTGCCGTATAAGATGGAATTCCTAGTTGGTTTGTTTTATTATAATCAATGCAGAAATTCATGAGTAAAGTTAAAAATATGAACTTTTTTTATAATATTGAAAAATTCAAGAATCAAGACATAAAATAGAATAATTAACAACTAGTTTACCCGTGCGAAAAATCTTTTAATATATTCAAAAGAACACACCTCTTATTAAATGTCAAACTATTCTTAACAACTCTTTTTAATAATGATGCATACTAGTTATATTGATGATGATACAAATTATATTTGTTCTATGCACATAGTTTCTAAATTTTTCAAACTTACAGGTGTTCATTTCATAATTTTGTTTTTAATTTATTTTTAACATTTTGACAGACTGCTCAATTGATTTAAAATGTACATTATGAAGTTTATTCAAAATACGTTTAGACTGTCAATTTACCTGAGATAATAACATAAATCCCCAAAATTGGGCCCAATTTTGACTTGCGAATTTATTGAGCCTTTAATAATAATTGATTTAACGTTTTAAAAACAATATTCGGAATACCACGACATATGTTCGACTCGCAAGTCATAATTGGGCACATTAAGTAAAATCGTTATCATCAATTAACATGTAACAAAAACATTTATGTGTATAGTATGTTGTGTATGCATGTGTAACGTTTAAAATATAACTTGGCTGTAAAAATACATCAAATTTGATGATTTGCTATTAGCATAATACCACGATACACGTGTCATGGTAAATTTAAATCTCAGCATCCGTACCACAAATGTATTGTAACAAGCGGAAATCAAAATTAATGCTTTGCTGTCAAAAATGACACACTAGTCAAAGTAAAAACTTTATACATTGTTTATTTGACTGACAAACGGCCATAAATACCACCACAAAACCAGTTAAAAAATGCATAACATTAATTAGTTAATGACATACATTTACAAGAAGTGAAATATAATGGCGCTTTGACGCTCTGTGAATATACTGGCTTTAAATCATAAATCAAATGTAAAAAAAAAAAAACGCTCAACATAGTTGGAGGTACTTGCTCTTTAGACTGAAGCTGTTAAAATATTTTAAGGTCTAAATTTTAAACAAATTAAAAAAATTAAAAAAAGCAAGACAACCTTTTGTTGTCCTTGGCGTACCTATAGTTAACCAAATTTGTCGATCCCCTGATTTTGAACAGATTTTCAAGCCGTTTAGACTTCAGTTTTTTTTCGGAAAAGATTCCAAGAAAATTAAATTTTAAATTAATTTTTACTACGGAAATATATCGTTATTTCCGTAGTTATACTTAATTTTATTTTTAGTATCGCTAATTTAGTAACGCCAATTGCTGGTGGGCTTAAAGCTCTAACTAGACCAAGTAAAAAAGATATTGGTACTTACTGGTTATAAATTTATAAAAACAAGTTTAATCCTTGGCCGCTTGAACAGGAGGATATTTTATAAAATTTGTACAAACACTATTTTTTTCGCCGGAATTATTTTTTAAACAAAAAGGGATCAAATCAGAATTAGTAGAGCTTTTTCCTAAAACCCTAGATTTAACAACACAAGCCCTTAAATGTTCTTTTCGTCTGCACGTGTGAACACTTTTCCGTATTATTCAATCGCGTGTTAGAAAAAAAGTGTGCTTTTGACACAAACAAGCTTTAATAAATTTTCTCAATTTGTCTTCAAGGTTGATATCTTCCTAATTAAGTTCATACAAAGTAGTAGGTAGGTACACCTCTGTTACCTATGTTGAATCAAGAAATTCGAAATCTTATCATGCAAACATAAAAACTTATTATAAACAAATAGACAAACAGAAGAGATACTAAAATTTGAATAAAAATGTTGTTCCAGCATATTTCCATTTTTTCATAAATATAATTAAGTAGTTTACCCTAGATAAATGTAAATACTTTACAGACGACTTGACTCTTAAGATCTTGGTGCAAATATAAAAATTACCCCATACACGCGCCCGGGGATAACCCTGTCATCGTCGACGTCGTTGTCAGTGTGATAATAAAGCTTCAAAGAAGCATCTACTTGCCGCCTTCACTATATTTAGTTTTGCAATTGTCAATGAGAAATCTGTGCACCAAGAGTGTAGGTATGTTTTTCTTCAATTGCATAATTCTTGTCTTGAGATACACCACCAGGCACATGTACAAGTACTTGGTTTAAATCTCAGAGGCACATGTTTTTATTGTTCAAGGCTTATTCTTCATTATTATTATTATTAGAGATATTATTTTATTTGTTCACAAACATTTTTTCCTCATTTCAATGTTTACAAGAATTATCCATCTATGAATCTGAATGCAAACAAAGGTGTTGGCCTTCAGGTGCCTTTAGCAATTTTCTGGTTCATTTTGCATTGTTTTGAGATACGCACAAATTATACATAAACATGAAATAGATTTCTCTTTTGCTGATATCAATGAAGAATAATATAATCAATCAAAAAGAAAATGCCAACATTAATCTGACACTTGAAGTTCGAGCGTGCAATTTTAAACTTTGTGAAGCTTCATTGAAAAAGTTATAGCAAAATTTAATTGACCATGATGGTTTTATATCAGGGAAGACTTAAATTTGGCTTTCACTAGAAATAGAGGTGAGAAAATTACTTGTAGATGATATCATCACCTTTCGTCGTCGGTCGTTTGTTCATCTCAATCAAATCAAATAACGGTTTTCTATACAACACGCCTGTGACACTGAATTAAATAGCCTTGAAAGTATTAGCAGTTTAAGTTTATTTTAGTCATAAAATATGCCATCAACTGGTTTCTTTTTGTTGGACAAAAGAGTTAAATAAACCAGTTAACACCTTTATTTTGGCGACCGACGAAGACAGCGGCGGCGTTGAATCAATCATCGAGCTGAAACTATGTATGATTGATTTGGAACAATGGCGTGACGTTAATCGCGTCGACCCAGAGAACACTTTTTTGCGTGCAAAACCACAGCTATTATAAAATACCTAAGAAAGGTCATCGAGTATAATTATCTTATGGCTGAGGTTTCTTTTGTATCAGTCAATGACGAAATCAGCCAGGACATTAAACCCTGTGACTGTGATTTCTTTAACAAAAAATATTAATAGCTCTTAACTTACCACTATCAATCTCGTTTTCACTAGGATCTCGTTCAAGTAATTCCCGGTAATATTGATCGAATTGTTCCGACTCTACACTTTGTAGTGACTCATCATCGGCTTCTCGAGAATCGTTTACTTCCTCGAAATTCTTTTCTTCCTCATCTTGCACCTCACCGCCATCTTGACTGATATCATCATCAGATTCCAAAGGACTCGATGTAGCTATTTGTCTTCGACTTGTTCGACTATGGAATGATCGAGGTCTCTGTTGTTTATTTGAAAGACTTCTTGGAAGAATTTCATCTATAGTTGGAATTCTTTGATTTGTTCTTCGATAAGGGAAGAAATGTCTTTCCAAATAGTTTGCAAATATTTGTTTAGTTATTCTGTTTTGTCGATCGATTTCTGATTGGTCAATTTGATCATCTGAAATGAAAAAAAAATATTTATTTTTTATTTTTATTCAAATTTATGAAAATGTCAAATTCCTATTTAAATTTTTTAAATTTTTTTATGTGATGTTTTTTGATAATAAAATAAACGAAACCTTAACAACCTTCTTGATAAATATCTTAAGGTTCTTTTTTTTAAAGTTGATGACATAAAACAATTATTGAATATTCATTTTAACAAGAATTAAATTTATTGAAAAACAATAAACAAAATTTAAAAAAATCCATTAAAATTAGACAAATCAAAATATTAAATTAATTGTTTACAGTTGGAGATTATGGAAGGTTTTCTAATAAAACATTTGCACCTGGTTTTTAAGTAGAAATATAAAATTTACGACTGACGTTGATGAACTTGTTCTATCTTTAAAATGCAGATTGTGATAGGAGATAAGATTGAGTTTATTTTGTTTGAGACACAGAATCATATTCGGTTTTGAAAAAAAAAAGTACTCATACGCCCGAGTGTACATACACTCGAATTTGGAATATCTGAACAAGCCACTGATCCAAACCAGTCTTTTCAGGAATATTCGACATGTCAACATGAACAATGGTGCAACTTTTTTCAAAATAGGTATTCGTTCATTGAAGAATGAATATTCAGGGAGTTGCTCAAGAAAATATACTACATACTTAAGAATTAACACCAACTTTTTGTTGATTTCGATTTGATTTTGAACTAGCAAATTTTCTTTTATCACCTATCGACAGATGTCATCTATCAGAAAATAAACTAATATCCAACCCTTATTAGCATCCCTGATCCATTAAATAGAAATTAAAACAAAAATTGGTTTTGTTGATGTCTTCAACACTTTTCCACTGTAAGTCTCAGTTGTTGTTGTTGGATCTACTTTTGTCTACTTCTGTACTTCTATTTGACTATATCAAAGATCGTTGATCTTTTAAACAACACTTTCCCTTGTCCAAAATCATAACTTCTTAAAAATACCTGTTTTGGTATTATTATAAAAAGTTAGACATGTAGGAACACTTTTGTCAAGTGTCATAACAGAAGATGATAATTAATCAATTTTTTAAATAAAAAAAAAACTATAATCTCAAGATATACGAGACCATCAGATACATAGTGAAACTCTCTTTCTTTTGTATTAATATTTCAAACTTTCGGTACATTCCAATAGCTTCTTTTTTTACCAAAATGACATGAAAAATTTAAGTCATCGTCGGTCGGTCGCGCGGCACTATGTCACTTTCAATCCTTGACATATTTCTTGTTTTCTTCTTAAGCCCACTACACTTATCCATAAATTTATTTCAATCTGATCTTAAATAATTACATTAATTCATACTCAAAACAGCACTTCTCTAAAATCAACAAAAAATTGAACAAGCACGATTGTTATATCTTATAGACCGAGAGCCGACAGCATATTTTGGCAGTTTTGATATAACCGAAATTTGAGTGTGCACATATCTAGATA
Source organism: Episyrphus balteatus (assembly GCF_945859705.1). NCBI lineage: Eukaryota > Metazoa > Arthropoda > Insecta > Diptera > Syrphidae > Episyrphus > Episyrphus balteatus. The sequence goes on from NC_079135.1 coordinate 37,995,359, forward strand.
TGCACCACAGTATGTCAACGGAACAAGTCTGGCAGTGATCTTTTTCAGCTTTCCCTTGCCAGACGCATCCAAAGTGCAGCAAAAAATCAATTTTTGGCGTTTTGGTATAACCGAATAAATGATACACCAAAAAATCATAAAAAATCCCCTGATTTCGAATCTGTGGGTACCGCAAGTTTCTTTTTCAGCTTTCCCCCCGCCAGACCGCTTTAAAGCATTTTTAAGTGCATTTTTCTTATAAAAAACCTAATTACTTATTTTCTGTTAGGTATAACCGTATGATGGTAACAAATTAATATTCTATGTCTATTCCAGGTCTAGAAAATATAATTTTTAGCCAGCTATTTTTCAGCCTTCCCTCCGCCAGACGCATCCAAAGTGCAGTCAAAAATCAACTTTTGGCGTTTTTCTAGGTATTACCCCAATAAATGATACACCAAAAAATCATAAAAAATCCCCTGTTTTCAAAAATGTGGGTACCAGAAGTTTTTTTTTAGCTTTCGCCCCGCCAGACCGCTTTGAAGCATTTTGAAATGCATTTTTCTAATTAAAAACCTAATAGCTTATTTTCTGTTGGGTATAACCGTATGATGGTAACAAATTAAAATTCTATGTCTATTCCTGGTTTAGAAAATATAAGTTTAAGCCAGATATTTTTCAGCCTTCCCTCTGCCAGACGCCCTTAAAGGTTTCCCAAATAGGTTTTTCCATAGAAAAAACACCTAGTTTCTGTTTTTTTTTTATAAAATTGAAATAATATTTTTTTGTTTAGAGTAACCATATGATGGCCAAATATTAACTTTCTCTGCCTTTTACTGATTTAGAAAATGTAAGTTTAAGCCAGTTTTGTTTCAGCCTACCCTCTGCCAGACGCCCGAAAAGGTATTTCAATAGTACGGGAAAGTTAGATTTTGCTATATGGGGCACGAGGGTCTGGGAAAAAATCCGAAATGCATTTTGACTTCAGGGCTCGAAAGGCATAAAGACACGAGTCGTAAACCAAATTTTGTTCAATCGCACTTAGAGTCATTTGGCCGCCATTTTTGTTTAATACAAATTTTAGTTTTTCACATAACTCGCGTATTTTTGAACCTACAAAAAAAAACAATGTATGACAAACTTGAAATAATTTAATTTTCTACAATATATGTTAAGTAACATTTTTCGATTATCCCTTTGGTTTAAAAGTTAGGATGTTTTTTTTTTAAACACGTCAAAAAGTGATTTTCTTATTTTTGTCATATCTCTTTTACTTGAGCGTTTTTTAAAAAATTTGTTCGTTGTAAAAGTTGTAGATCTTTTAATTACCTTCATTTGTTACAATATTGGTTTTTCGATTTGACAGACCGTTTTCGATCTGTAGGCAAAAAACTTCAAAAAATTGCAATTTTTTGTATAGGGACAAACAAAATATGATTCTTGGTGCGGTTGTACAAAATGTGGTTTTAGACTCTTTCGATCCCTGGGTTTATGCTCTTTTAATCCCTAAAGTCAAAATGCATTTCGGATTTTTTCCCAGACCCTCATGCCCCATATAGCAAAATCTAACTTTCCCGTACTATTGAAATACCTTTTCGGGCGTCTGGCAGAGGGTAGGCTGAAACAAAACTGGCTTAAACTTACATTTTCTAAATCAGTAAAAGGCAGAGAAAGTTAATATTTGGCCATCATATGGTTACTCTAAACAAAAAAATATTATTTCAATTTTATAAGAAAAAAACAGAAACTAGGTGTTTTTTATATGGAAAAACCTATTTGGGAAACCTTTAAGGGCGTCTGGCAGAGGGAAGGCTGAAAAATATCTGGCTTAAACTTATATTTTCTAAACCAGGAATAGACATAGAATTTTAATTTGTTACCATCATACGGTTATACCCAACAGAAAATAAGCTATTAGGTTTTTAATTAGAAAAATGCATTTCAAAATGCTTCAAAGCGGTCTGGCGGGGCGAAACCTAAAAAAAAACTTCTGGTACCCACATTTTTGAAAACAGGGGATTTTTTATGATTTTTTGGTGTATCATTTATTGGGGTAATACCTAGTAAAACGCCAAAAGTTGATTTTTGACTGCACTTTGGATGCGTCTGGCAGAGGGAAGACTGAAAAAAAGCTGGCTAAAAATTTTATTTCCTAGACCTGGAATAGTCATAGAATATTAATTTGTTACCATCATACGGTTATACCTAACAGAAAATAAGTAATCAAGGTTTTTATTAGAAAAATGCACTTAAAAATGCTTTAAAGCGGTCTGGCGGGGGGAAAGCTGAAAAAGAAACTTGCGGTACCCACAGATTCGAAATCAGGGGATTTTTTATGATTTTTTGGTGTATCATTTATTCGGTTATACCAAAACGCCAAAAATTGATTTTTTGCTGCACTTTCGATGCGTCTGGCAAGGGAAAGCTGAAAAAGATCACTGCCAGACTTGTTCCGTTGACATACTGTGGTGCATATCTAGATATGTGCACACTCGAATTTCGGTTATATTAAAACTGCCAAAATATGCTGCCGGCTCTTAGACTATTATGAAGTAACAATCACACAACAAAATTATCTTCTGCTACATCTTAATAGTCTGAAAAGTACTGTTGATGGTTTAATGAGTTTTCGATTTTGGTTGGTATCAATTTTTTATTTCTATTGATGCGTTTCAATTTTCAAAGAACTTCAATCCAAGTCATTTCGTAAAAATGACAGATTTTAGAAAACAAGTTCGTGATTATTTGGTTGATGGTTAATAGTTGCTTTTTTTGAAAACTTGTTTTCTTTAAAGAATATCACAACTTACATATTTAATTATTTTCGGTGCAGAATTAGAGAGTTCAAACAAAATTTTTAAAGATTCAATGGTCCGAATAGCTCCAATTTTAAGAAAAGTCATTGCCGATTAAACGCAAGTAGGTATACTTATAATTTTTGGCTTCAACAGGTAAAATATAATTGAAACCTATGTTACACTGATGAAATTCGGGATAAAGCAGGAACAAAGGATCCATAAAGTTCTTAAAAAATATTTTAGGTTAAATGGTTTTTTTTTTAAGGGGTTGAGTTATGTGTAAGAAAGGTATCATAACAGCTGACATAAGTTTTGTTAGTTTTTAAAACTTGGTGAAAAAGTTTCGTTTGTTTTAAAAACTAAGAATCTAAGGAGTCTACAAAATTTTTTGAGTGAAAGGGTGTTTTTTTTTTTTAATGATGATAATGAATTCAGAAATAATTTCACAAAAACTGGGACAAAAATGGTACTCCAATGAAAATTGGTAGAAATGTTAATTTATAAAAGAAACCAGGAATCTAAACAGTAAACAATCTATACAAATATTAGCTGCGTTCCTTTGGAAATATTTATCTACTTTTTAGTACTTAAAACTACTTTGATCTACTTTGCTATACTGAAAAAGTAGTTCAAAGCAGCTTTAAGTACTAAAAAGTAGATAAATATTTCCAAAGGAACGCAGCTATTGTAGATGATTTTGTTGGGAAATAAAGAAAATTCGCTTCCCCTACGAACTTTATTAAAATTGTTGTCTTTGTCATGGGAATTACAAATAAAATAAATCTATAAATTTGTTTCATGTGTTTTTTTTTTTAGGTTTAGTGAAAATATGTATCTATTGCAAAAACTAAGTAAAAGTAATGACAATTATGTTGTGGAAACTAGAATTTAAGGTGTCTCTGAAAATATCATGGCTAAAATTGTGTTTTTTTTTATTGAGAACAAAATTGATGGGTCATCCTAATGAAATTTGGTACAAACGTTGCATTAGCAAGTTTGTGCGATCCAGTAGGCCATTTTGCCTAGGGTAATGGGGCCCCTAAACAAAATTGGATAGAGGGCCCCCAAAGGGCTACTAAGAACTTAAATATAAACATTCAATTTGTCATCAAAACTAAAAATAAAATGCAATTTTTAGTGAAAGGGTGTTTTTTTTGGGTGAAGAGAACATGAACATTTTCTATCAAAACCAGTTTAAAAGGTCGTACCTGATTGAAATCCAGTAGTAAAGTTACATAAGGATAAGATTGAAGTGTATGTGTATCTATTGAGGTCGTACAATTATATTGGATAAAAGGGTGTTTTTCGAGCAAGGCAAATGTAGAGATTTTACAGAAAAGTTATTACGATAAATCTATCATCTATATCATGTGACAGCCAGCATAAATGTTAAAGTAACATATCGTCGGCGGAAAGCAAAATTGTTCTAAGTCACAAAAAAGCAAATTCTACAGGGGACGATTTTTAAGTTTCAAATTGATTGAAAGCGATATTTTTTTGTTCGTCGGTAATTCAAGTTATGTTTTTTATAAAGTTTGTTCTTTTCTTTTGAAGAAACCATACAAACTTACTTCATTAGTAAATTATATACTATTTTTTAATTTTTTTAAAAACTAAAAACCCAAAATTGGACATAGAAAAATTCCTATACAAGTACGCCCTTTCCTTAAATAAAAAGTGGACTAAGAAAAAAATATGATGGGACTTAGAACAATTAAGAATACTCGGATTTTATTTTCAGATAGCTACTTACCTGTTTTTATTGTTCTATGTCCCATTAAATTATTTGCCGAAGAAATTTTTTTAGTAAAAAACGCTTTTCAAATTAGGAAAGAGCACCTTCAAATTAGTAAAACTGCATCATTATCTCATTTTCGGTAAAAAGTGGATTTAGAACAATTTTGCTTTCCGCCGCCGATATGTAGCTTAAAATGAGTTTTATATGATAAAATGCATGCTTTTCGTTTCTGTATCGTTGAATGCTAGATTTAATCTAAAATAATTAAATATACAAATGTGCAACATTCGCATCCGAACTATTATTCCAAAGTTTTAATCTCCGCGCACGTGGGTGAAAATAATATTTTTTGAACATTTGAAATATGTCGATCACAAAACAATGATTTATTAGCAAAGCCCATGGTATGCTATTAAAGAAACTTTTTTAAACGCTACTGCAAATCATAAGAGTATTATGAATATATCCCCATGAAGTATGTATAATTTGATTAATGTCTAAACAAGCTCTTAAGCTTTTTCAAAGCACAAAACTTAACAAACATTATAGAAGAGAAGATACTTCTTCTTTATTGATGAGTAAATCATCTCTTCACAAAACACCTGTTAATTGGCCAATTATTTATATTTATGCTTTGAATAAGACCAAAGGCTTAAGGTCAATTGAAACCACATTTTTAACTTGAAGCCATTTGGTGCGTCGTAGTTCCGAAGTGAAAGTCTGTTGTCAAATGTATGGTGGTCTTAGAAACATTTAATATCTGTGGCTCAGAAAAAACCAACAGATAAATCAATAACCGCAGTAATATAATTAATAGTTATCCATCTTCGTGTGTCGTTGATTAAAGTGAAAAATAAATGCTATTTGGAATTTGGAAAATGTATAGATTCGTGCAGGAATGGTTGGAGCCCGATACTGGCGTCTGCTTTAAGTGTTCGATCTTTAATAATGACCTGGTCTTCACTTTACATTCTTGGTTGATAATGGTTATTGCTGTTCATTTTCAAAATTTGAAATTGGAAAATTGAGAACGGAAGAGTTATTGGCCTTCTTGATCTGAAAATTGAATTGCATCTTGGCCCTAACAAAAAGGCCCTAAACTTTCTTAATCCAACACTTAACACGACTGCATTTCATACTTTTATTTTTTTTTTCAGAGAAAGTCATTATTTTGTAAGAGGTAATATCAAGATGATCGCAGATCATGCTTCCATAGTGAAACAATCTCACGACTGGCTAGCTACTTCATACATAGTAAACCAAAACTGGCTTTGTTACAATTTTATTATAATTGTTTCCGAAGAATTCGCATTGTTGGACATTACGCTAACCAGTAAAAGAGTTGCACTAAAAAGAGATCAGTTTACTATGGTTGATGTTTGATAGAGTAGTTAACTGCATGGTTTCATCGCATAAATTATGTAAGTGCACATAGACTGTTTGTCTATTGCAAGTTAAATGCTTTATTTGTCCAAACATATACAATTTGTATGGTTAAGAAAAAACTGGATCAAGATACAAACATGGTTACAGGAATAAAATATAAAAATTATTTTGCTTAGTTAACGCTTTGTTAACCTGAAAACGTCAATCATAATGATTTTTGTTTGGGCTTCTGTGCAATAGGTAAATATAAATTGAGGATGAATAGTGTTTCAGTACTTCATCTGAGTAGGTAGACACCTACGTGACAATTAAAGTTGTTTGACAAAACTATTATAAGTCACTTATGTAAATACTTTTGCAAAACATAATGTTAAAACATTATTAAGTTCTTGTGACATACAATTTTTATTAAAAATGTTTGATAGGTTGACGTAAAAACACAACCGCATGTAGGTAACTACTTGGCATTTGTATTTTGCAAAGGAGAATGGTCATTTCTGACGTTAGGCGACCACCAATGAAATTGGTATCAAATGAAAGAACTATAACTTAGGAAAAACTTTTACTTGGGTTAATCATTGTGTTGCACCATCAATACCCACTGATTTCAATAGTATTCTTATGACCCGTATGCATTGCGATTTGGATACGAATATCTTCTAAACGGTTAAAGCAATCAATTTTGATTTGAATTTTTTGTTGAACGTTTAAGCCCCTACAAGAATACATCCTGCTAATTTGAAAATAATGAATTTTCAGTGAATTTGAAAAATTTTAAAAGTTAAAAATATTTTTATAATTTTTTTTAACTTTGACCTCGAATATCTTTAGAATGGTTAGATTAATGAAAAAAGCTAAAAAGACCTTTTTTGTGGAACAATCTATTTACTACAAGAATATATCTCGCGCGTTTGATTATTATAATTTTTTATTTTGTTACAAAATTAAGAACAAAAAACGAATTTTTAAAGATTTTCTCGATTTTTGGACCTCAAATATCTATTAAACGGTTAGATGAAAAAAGTTTTAAAGACCTTTTTTGTAAAGCGGTCAATTTCCTACATGAATATGTAAAGAAAAATGGTAAATAGTCCATTAATAAATACATGATTTATTTTATTAGAAGCTTGATGTAAAAATGAAAAATTGCGAAGCGGAGGACCTTCCTATTAATAGAAAGAGCTCATATTTGGTTAGTATTTTCTAGAAGTGTCTAGCAATCGGATTTTTAGGAGTACAACATTTTTGATCCACCCTGGACATATACATATATAATAATGTCCCAATAAATATTCCAAGTTTGCGGACACGATTGTCAAACGCAACATTGTCAAAAAATCAAAAATTAATTTTAGTCTTTGTTGCTTATTGGTCTTAAGGACTTATTTAAGAAAAAGTGGTTTGTTGAGGCCTTACAGCTCATGCAAATTCCAATAATTGCAGTGTAATCATCCGCTGGAGAGCTTAGTGAGCTGAATTTTTGCAGCGTGATAATGAAGATGCTTTGCAAATTTTATAAGTTTCGTCAAAATCGATACGTTTTGACCACAATCATCCTTTATTTTAAACGAAGTATTTTTTGAGATTCTACTCCACTGGCCTCGACTATTTAGCCAAAAAAATATAAAAAGCCGATCTTATTTGAAATTTAAGACAGTACTCTACAATCGAATCGTTTTTAAACGAGCTGTAAAACGAAATGTATTCAATTCATTCACGGATACAATTTACGTCAGTCTAGTTTTTGATATGGTTTGAAAAAAAAAACATGTTTTAGCTATTGGCATTTAATGTTCGAGGGCAAATGTGGTTTTCAAAAAAAAAGAATTTACGTCACTATGACGGAGATAGATCAATTTAATTAGACCCTACTGACGCACATAGTTTGCAAAAAATCTTAAATATTGGATTGATTTAACATTATTCTCAGGGCTATTGTGGTTAATTTTTGGCATAATAATATTTTAACAAATGATTGATCAATAGAAAATGATAAACACTTGTTATCATATATCTTATAAAGTTGACGTCTTTGTGGTTTCTGTTTTAAGTTTTCCGCCAGTAGTACCTACTAACAAGTACAATTATGTTTGGCAACAGATACATAATTTGATTTATGTTTTATTATTTTTGAGAAGATCTTTGCTTTAATTAATCATTCCTAATATTTTTTTTTTTTATTTTTAAACTGAAATTGGGACTCAACCTCGGAATAAAAGAAGTATTTTTATTTTCATTTTAAACTGAGCGCAAAAATCACGTAATATTTCAATTTGAAATGTTTGCACGATACTTTTAAAATGCACAAATTTAGTCCTTTTTTCAATGTAATACACTATACCTATGCCCTTTAAGAATTGAGTAGCCCAACATTTAAAAATTAATTTTATAATAATATAATAAAACAATGGAATGATTGTTTTGCATGCATATGTGTAGCCACTTCACAGCTCCAAGTTTAGGTATGAATGTAAATTGAATTCTTTTTATTCAGAAAGAAATGCATCAGATATTCTTGAAGTAAAGGTTTTAACCAAAAACACGATAATTGAAACTTTCAAAGCTCAACAATTTTTCACAAACTTTTTTATTGAAACTTAGGTAATTTTTTCAAAAAATAGCGAAAAACTCGAATAAATAAAACTATACTTTATAAAAAAAAGCTTACTTGAAACAGAAAAACGTACGTTTTACTAAAATCAAACCATTTATTTTTATGAAAATTTTCGTTGAAATTTTCACTAGAAAATCAGAAATCAACAAAACATTTCCATCGTTAACACTGTTAATAAAGGTTCAAAAAATATTTGTTTTATGAGCGACTTTTTTTGCATCGTCTATCATTGTTATGTCATGCCACATTCTTATCACGATTTGGGTTTTTTTTACGAATCCTATCGGAAGTAAAAAAAATGTTGACTTTCACATAAAAACCGCCATTTAGAGCATAATGTTGAATTTCGAACTAAAATCAAAAATACTATTTTTTAATATCCGAAAATCGAATTTATACCAAAATTGAAAAAAAAAAACTAAGTTAACTTAATATAAAAGAGGCAAATTTAATTGTGAGTTTGATTGAGAAAAAATCAAGACCAGATTTTACTCTACTAACTCAGCTGAATGCTCAAGCCTCACTTTTTAAAAATTCCGTTTTCAATAACTTAAAAAAAATGCGTCGTGATTTCAGCAAATCAAAAAAAGTGTAGAACACTCTTATTAAGCTATTAAGTTTCCTCTCCATATGTAGGTAAGTATTGCAATTAAAATGAGTTTTGTTTTTCCTTTTTTTCCTCAGTAATGACCCAACGAATTTAATTTAAATTTTATGAGTTCGTATTTTGTGAAGTATTAAATGTTTGTAATTTATTTTTAAAAAAATGTTTCTCAGCCTTAAAACCGACATTAAAAAATGTGTATCAATCAAAATATTTCATTAATGATTTAATACGTTACATTTTTCGAGAATTCAATGCATTTGTTCTTATTTTATTTGTATTACACTCATAAGTATTCCTTTCATTCATTTGCAATCTTCAAGGTAAAAGCTAGATTGTTTTCAACAATGATGATAAATTAACTACAACAAAACAAGCATAACACTCTGATTAATCCAATCAATCAAAAAAAAAAAACCTCTGCCTTCCTTCATAGAAGTATTGTATGTGCTCAAAGATTAACTTTCTGAAAGTAAATTCCTTTAAATGTTCTTGAATTTCATAATTTGATCATTAACATGCCATTCAATTGGTTGCATGTTTTTTTTTTTTATTTCAGTTTTAATTTAGCCTGGACAAACTTTATTTATTATCAAAAGTTTTCTAAGTTCATTTTGGAGAATTATAAAGTTTTTTTTGTATTAATTAGAGCAGCTCATTAATTCAAATCAAATGCGCATAGTTAAGCAATAAAAAATAGAGTTAAAACTCCAGTACGAAAATATATGAGTTCGTTATCTTTGCATAAATTGTTAGCATTCTCTTTAACTAAAGTTTAATGTGAAATTTCTCTATACTTTTGAGATGTCAACATTTCTTTTTCTCATGCTAATTTGTCTAGATGGAATGAAATATAATAAAATTAAAAATTTAGCCAATTTTAGTGAATTCCCCCTCTCAAACTGTAAACGAAAAACCAGACGGATTAATATCCAAAGAAAGCATATTTGACGAAGGAAGTGTGCAATAATAATGAACAAACAAATTTTTATGATTGAGACTCTAAATAACTTGTTTTGTTTTATTTGAAAAACGTGTCTTGAAAAAAAAAATGATAATACATATTAGTGTATTGAACTTCCTAATCATATTTTAGAAAAACATTAAATCAAAATTTGTCAATATTTTAAGGCTTTATTAAGGTTGAATCGGTAGTTTTTTGTTTAAAAATAAACAAGTCTATTTGTGTTGGCTTTTGGTATTCGAGGGCAAATTCGGTTTTCAAAAAAAAAAAAAAAAAACAGAATTTGCGTCAATATGAGAGGGTTTGACCATTATAATTAGACCCAAGTGACGCAAATGACTCTCAAAGACCTTAAATATTGAATTGTTAAAGATTATTTTCAAGGTTATTTTTGTTGGCATTGTAATAATTTGAACAAATAATAGATCATAGAAAAAGATAAACAGGGGGTGTTTAATTTATTTTTTTATGATGCTGAAATTTTTTTTTTGTTTTTTTTTTTTTAAGATTGATTTTTTCTTATCACTATGCAAAATCAGAAATTTCACCGTCATGCAACGGTAATATATTCTAATTATGACAGTTATTCGCCGATATTTTTGAGTAGGAGGCTTACAAAAAAAAAATATTAATTTTGCATATAAATGAGGAGATATCAAAATATTATTTTTAGCTTTTAACTTTTGTGTTATTTCTCATGTCGAAATCATAACCATCAAAATTCATTTTTATTTTTGGTTAGGTATTAAATTATAAATTCTACATCTACATCAACAATATAATATACTACATACAACGGTACATTCAGGTTTTACACAAAGAATTTGTCCGTACGTATTCAAAAGGTTTCAACAACTTTTTCGCTAAACTGGTTTCTTGTTCTTCACCAAATTTAAGTGAGTAAAGAGATCACCTCGCAAACAGTTCAAAATATAAGGAGTTTTTGGGACTTAAAACCACTCTTTTCCCAGATATTACAAAAGGGGTATAGAGAAATTAAAATTTTCCGGCTGGAATCTTGTTCACATGAAACTTTCAAAAGGGAATATCGGTGCGTCCATCTGTCATTGGTTTGGTCAAAAGTGTTTCGTTTCAAATTGTCATTTGTTTAAGAAAATATTTCCCCATAAGATTCAATGGTAGCGTATTTACTTTAATTCGTTATAGGGGAAGTGGGGGCAAGACCGCCCATTAAGTGTTTGATTGTGTTAAAAACCAATAAAAAACAACTTTTAATTCAAATAAAGTCTTTATTCATTAAGTTGATTGTTTACTGTAGTAACTCTCATCATTACAAAAAAAAAATTAAAAAAATATTGAACAGAAGATAATAACTTTTGAAAAAACATCTAACAAAAAACGGTCTTGCCCCCGTTTCTTTTGTTTTAAATGCGGTCTATTTGCATTAATAACACAATTATTGTATACTTTCATTAGTTCTCACTCTAGCACAAGCTTTGTGGTACCATTTGATACACATTTTTCACATAATTCAACAATATTTTGGATTGGATCTAGAAAACATTTGCAGGTAGAAGGTACAAATACAGTCTGCAAAGTCCTCTCCCTCAGAATTATCACTTACAGTATTATTTGGGGCCTGTCGCTTAGCTTTTTGGAAAATTTAACGATAAACTTCTTTTTTCACTTTTTTTAAGCTACCAGAGTTTCCAATTTCTCCCATGGGCGGTCTTGTCCCAGTCATATCATATCTGATGTTCTGGATTATTTTTTTTTTTTATTTATCTTTATGACTCCTTCTTTCTCAGAAAATACTTTTGAATGTTCACTTTCTATTGCATAAAAAGAAAAAGTTGAATTTTAATTTTTTTTAGTGTTTACAATTTATATTGCAAGTGTTGCCAATTTTCATTTTTTTATACAAAATAGTACAAAAACGGTCTTGGCCCCATAGGCGGTCTTGTCCCCACTTCCCCTATCTCCGAATTCACTTTTTGTAACTTGGTTCACTTCAGCTCTCCATATATTATTAACCTAATTAAAGTTTTACAAAATTGGGCAAAATGTACAAATAATTTTAAAGTTTAATTTTATTAAAATCATACTCTCTATTCTGCTTCATCATTTTTATATAATTTAAAAAAGTGTTACTATTCAAGTAACGCAAAAAAACACAGTGTGTTTTGCGTCACTTACTTGGAATTTTTGTTTTTTAATATTGTTTTTTTAAAGTTCCTCAATGAAACTCCAAAACTATGAATCTGCTTAATTACCTGGACCAAAGCGGGAAAAAATTTTTTCTTAAGTAAAATAATAATTGGTGTTTCTATTAAATGACGCGTAGTGTATGTTGTATGTATGTTCAAGATTTTTGGACTTTCTGAAATATTAAATATTAATTTCTGTAAGATTTACTTTTTAACGTGCTACAAAAATTATTTTTTTGTCTTGCAAAAAAATTCTAAAATATTTTAACAGAATAAATATTAAAATCTCCAATTATTGATTAAAGAGATGAAGTTTCAACGAATTGGAACAATAAGCAAAGTAATACAAGTTCTACAAGAAAAACCTGTATTACATTTTCGAAAAAAACAATTTTTTTTTTCTAATTTGACGCACAATTTTTTGCACATAAACAAATTCAAATTAAATAAGTGGTGATTTCTAATAGAAATCTTGTTCTTCCTTGAGAAACAATAGTAAACCTTGTCTTGTTTTATTTTTATTTATTTAATTAAGGGCCAATTTTTCAACAGTCAGTTAAACAGTCAGTTAGTACTTATTCTCCTGATAGAGAAAAAATCATTTTTTCAACAGGCAGATATAGCTTATTCCTATGAATAAAACTATCTGCTTCTTTCAGAGACGAATAAAAATTATTCTAAGGAATAATATCAATAAAAATACTGTGTCAATTGTCAAAGCTGCTTTGAAATAATTTTGACAAAGAATACAGAGGAACAAAAGAAAACAAAAACAATTATAAATAAAAAAGACGTTTAGTTTTGAATATTATTTAATTTGACAATTTTTTTTTTTGTTATTCTGTAGAATAAATTATTTTTGATTGAAAAATTCAATGTTGTTATCCGATTGTTTATGAGCCTAATAAATTTATTCGTCGAACAGTTAACAGACTGTTTATTAGAAGATGGAAAAATCGGCTCTAAAAGTCATATACAACCAACCGATTTTTATTATTCCCGTTTTAGTAAAAATATAATTAGTGAAATATGTACATCTTATAAATATAATTAAATTATGTATGAGCCATGTGCAAATTTAATACCGATATGTAAAATCTTTAAATAGCTTGGAATCCTAAAAAAACAGTGAAGGAAATATTTTATCAATATTTGTCCCATGTTAAGTTAATCATTTAAGCTTAAATAAGTAGTATTAAAATATATAGTACAAACTCAGGATTTTTCAATAAGAAAATACAAAAATTGCGCTTAACTATAAAATAGTTGAACCTGGCATTTCAAAATATATAAATTTTGTTAAATATATAAACACACACAGAAAAAACCCATTATTTGTAACTAAACTGAAGTCAACGAATGTCCATATTATTCTTTTAATTTCAAATTTAAAGTCAACAGGTATTTAATTTTTTTTTTTTTTATTCGGTTTATTTTTGCAAAATATTCCTGTGCTTTTAATAAATAAGGTGCGTTCATCTTTTTTTTATCTATTTTATTTTCGTTAGTTAAAAATGTTTTTGGTTTAGTTTTATATACGCACAATTTTAAGAAAAACAAAAATAATTTATGCTTAAAACAAGTTTTAACTAAATTATGTTATAGATTTGAATTTAAAACAAATTAATGATTGTTAATAACAATAACAACCAAGTTGAATAAACTCTATTTTTGTTTTAGGCAATTTAGCTTAAATAACCTAATGAGCTATCTATTCTCCTCAATCAGAATCGTGTCTTATTAAAAATGTAAGAACTTATATTAAATTCAGACACACGATAGTTTTTGTGAATATAAAGGTCAATGAATTCATGTAACCGAGTAGGATTTTTTTAGAATTTAAGAATTTGAGATACATTCTTAGAGATAAACTCTTTGTTCTTAACATCTGATTTGGTTTCGACATTCTCTTTTATTTCAGAGTTTTGTATCAGTATAATTTATCCATAACACATGAATTGGAATTGAATTAAATCGAACTCACAGGTTAATTAGGTAATATCTATTTTAGACGACAGATACAAATATTAATATATAACGGTAATCTGTAACGGTAATTCATGCATCCCATGAATTTAAATTCCATAAATTCAAAAAAATAAAACACTTTGACGTCTCTTGAAATAATAAAATGTACTAAACAAAAGAGCTGACGTGCAAACCTGATTTATATTTTCATTCAAATGTAATTAGATGATACCTATACCTAGGGATTGAGCCTTCTTCAATGTCTAGTTTAATCAGTATGAATTTAATCTCCCAATTGAGATTAATATTTATTTTATTTTGATGAAGACGTATTTTCTAATGTCTGCCGTGTAAGTAACTTTAGAAATATGATTTTGACGATTTTTATGCAATTTATTCATCCAAACAAAAAGATTTTTAGGTTGAAAAAAAAACTTTATTTTAATTCAATATTGTTTTCTTTACTGATTTTAGAGCTTGTATGTAGAACTTGTTTTATATAGAGTCTTAATTTTAAAAACATTTAATTGAAATTGAATGAAAAGCAGCACTGATCAAAGGAAAATACTAAAGTCATAAAACAAAAAGGAAATAATTGAAAACAACAATTATTACCTATTATTTCTTTCTTCAACAACGATCAGATGGATTATGCTTTCGTTTTCAACTATACTATTTTCTTCCATTACTTACACATCCGCAACACGTAACCAATTTTCTTTTTATCTTCGTATAATAAACAGCGCTTTCCTTTATTTAAAAAATGTTAATTTATGGGTTCTCTCAATTTTTTATAGAAATTCTATAAAATGGTTCATTAAGTAGGGACGTAGGGACTTATAAAATTAGTTCACACAAATTATTTTATTTTACTCAAAGTAATCCTGCTTTCTTTCTTAATAGGAATAGGAACTATTAATAGCTTTATATAAATAAATAAATATTTATAGTCCGGTGAATTTAGACATCCGAGGTTACATTAATTCCCAGCAAGCTGAAAAGTAGAAACGATTGTTGGAAATTAAATTAAATCTAAAAAGTCCAAAGCGGGTCCAAAAACATATAGAGAGATACGTCTGGTTCCTGGTACATGACACTTTTTTTTTGTATGCCGGTGTAATTTTTGAAAAATTTAACTAAACGTTTCCAAAAAATTATTTTTCAAATTTTAATTCAGAATTAAAAAAAAGTCGATGGCGATGTATGATTTCATCATTTCTTTACAGTCAATTCAAATCAAAAAGCGTTACGCGTCTCCGAACGGAAAACAGAGTTGACTTTTCGCATTTCGAAACCTACAGCCCAGGGCCATGGCCCTGTTTGCCCTGAGACGCCCCTGTCTATTTCTGTAACTCTAAAAACTTCTTAAAGCTTGAAGTACATCAATTTTTCATTTTGATACTTTGTCATTTTTGACAAAAAATAGTTTTTAAAAGCATAAATTACCATAAACTAGAAAATGTATGCAATTTTGACATTTATTGCATGTCTGACGATATTGCGTTCGGCACCTAAAAATAGGATGTTCCTTGGGTAATAGCTGTAAGCAACTCTAACTCATAAATCGGAACTACCGGATTTGACGTATGGCTTTTCTTTACAAAATCAAGAAGCTTCCTGTTTAATTATACTTTATCAATTTTGAATTCCATTTCATTAAGAATAACATGTTGTTTTTTTTTCATTTACGCTTTGTACTAAAACAGTTGCATGCTTAAACTAACACCCTCTCTAAGACTTTTACCCCTTTCTTAATAAGCTATAAAGTAAGAATAATCCATGTATGGAATCAATTTAAATATTTCTCTCTGCCCCTATACCCTTGACTAAGGGTTTCTATGTTACATCAAAACAACATTCAAAGAAACATTATGTTTGTATCATCATAACAAAATATGCTATGACATAATTATGTAAGTTTCAACATTTCCCTTTTAAGAAATAAATTTCCAAATTGCAAAATTGTTTACAAAAATGTAAAAGGACAGTTATTATTTTTTTCTTTACAACACTCTATCTCAAAATAAGTACTTCAATCTATTTCATACTCGTTACCAATTCAATTCAATGTAACATGCAATTAAAATATTCAAATCAATATTTTGAATTTTAAGGAAGGCTCACATAAAATAGGCAGCAATCAAAAACAAAAAAAAAAACTTGAAGACTTGTTTTTTATCTATCCTGTTTTTTGTTGCACATTGCAAACTACAACTATATTTACTTTACCTCCAACATTGATATTGCAACACATGTTTTCTGCGAAAATTCAAAAAAAAAAAAAAAAATTGAAAAATTTACACTTGGATGATTGCGTGGATGCTGTTTTATGGACTGGTATGCAATGCACCAATTGCTATTGAATCAATATAAAGATAATATGCCTCGTTTTGTATATATTAATGGCATTCATGCATAAGTGCAGTGAACTCTATAAAAAAATACTAATAAAATAGGCCGGTATTATAAATAGAGCTACTTTGAAGTTGTACCTACTAAAAAAACTTGTCGGAAAAAGTACATTCATTTTAACCTGGTTTTTTCTGTCAATCGTTGCATAAAATTAGAGAGTTAAGTGTGCAGATTATAAAACGGTATCTACCTACCTTACGAATAGCCTGGGAAATTGAATTGCAAATGAGAAATTATGATTGGATATTCCAATTGAACGGAAGTAGATGAAATATCTTAGACTTTTGTTGGACAAAAATGAGATGACACATTTCTGATTCATGATGACTTCCATAAGTGCTAATAACATGGTTAAGACTGATAAAAATAAGCCATTTTCGAAAGAGGTGACGAGTGTAA
Source organism: Episyrphus balteatus (assembly GCF_945859705.1). Lineage (NCBI taxonomy): Eukaryota > Metazoa > Arthropoda > Insecta > Diptera > Syrphidae > Episyrphus > Episyrphus balteatus. The sequence goes on from NC_079135.1 coordinate 38,012,389, forward strand.
CTACGGACCTTAAAACAATTGGTAAATAGGGTCTATCTGGTCCTTAATGATCTTCCGAGACTATCAGTCTTTAAACAGGTGCTAAAGACAGTGCGAATTCCCTGACTATAAGTATGGGAAACAATACAAAAACTTACCATTATTCCTTCTTAAGTCTCTACCACTGTTAACTTCTGTTGTCCACAACAATAGCAGGCCACCAAAAACAAGCAATCGAACAGTCTCCATGTTATCGATAACAAAGAATCCCCAAAACAAACTCAAAACAAAGTTACGATTAACAAGAAGTTGTTTTTCTTAACACAAAACAATTCTTCCTTAAATTTTTCATTCACTTTTTTTAATTTTTCCTTGAATGTTCTTTATTTATTTTTAATTCCATTGTACATCAAGATACTATCTGAACCATAAATATATTTAAGAACAAAAAAACAAAAAATAAATAAAAAACAATAAACTGGGAAATAACTTATTTTAAACTTGATTATCACAACAAACCGGCAAGAATGATACCAAATTGTATCTTAAGCCAAGACAAAAAAAAGCTCCAAAGCTTCAATCTGAATTTGACGCTACATGCACACGAGGGAATCTAAATATTCGTGATTTTGTAGTCCGGTTTTTTCTTTCTTTCTAAGCGAGACCTTATCAAAAATTTATATTTCTTACATTTTCTGCGAGACACGACCACGACAAGACGCGACGTCACGCAGCTCAGAGAGTATATAGAGATACAACGAAAAATCTTTGTACGGCTTTTACGACTTTGACAAAAAAAAAAAAAAACAGAAAACAATCTTATAAAACTTCCACCTGTGCTCTGGCCAGCAAGAAGCAAGACTTATAAAATCGTACGAATTTCGGACCCAATGGCCGAAAGACGTTTCACTTATAACAACCACAACAACAGCAACAACAACTATAAGTTTTTTTTGTTTTTAAATCGCAATCGCCATGCTGAACGTCAGAAAGCCGTTGAAACACTAAGTCCGGGCGAAATTGTCTCGTTGTGGCGATCGATGCTCAAGCCCCAGCGTTAATGGAAGCAATTTTATTATTATGGCGTGTAAATCTACCTGATGTTAAGAGTTGTTGTTTTTGTTGGTTGTGTATCTCTGAAATGCAGCATCTTCGTCAGTGGGCAGCTGACCGCATAGTGCATGACCGCCGCAAGGTAGGACAGTTTTTATTTTAGCGCAGCATTTAGCATTGAGGCTGTCACGATGATGATGTGATTTAAAGCTTTTGATTCTATACAACAACAAAAAAGTTTAAGTTCTAAAGTTTCTAGCTAAATCGGTTTGAATTTAAATTGATGAGTTGTTTTTAAAATATTTTAAACATTAAAATTCTTTAAATTAAAAACAATACATCTTATAAATCAGGGTTGCCAGTTTGAGATTTTAATCTTAACAATGTGCCAATTTTTTTTGTAAAAAATGTATATTCCCTTGAAAATTGAAAATTTTGCATGAATTTTCAATTTATATGATAGTGAAAAAACAAAAGATTATGTAAAAACTACCTTGTTCCAAGTTCTTTCTTATTTAAGGAACATTTTTGAGGGCGGCTGAAAAAAAACCTAGCCGCTAAGTGGAATCTAGTTTTAATGCTCTATTTAGTAAAAAGGATTATCCGAACAATAAATTTCATTCTCTGACGTTAGTAGTAAACTTTATACAACAAACATTTTTAGACAATTTTTTTTTCGTGGAGGCGTTTAATTAATTTTTTTTTTACAAATAAAAAGTTTCAAATACAGTCGACTCCCTCTAAGTCGAATTTCCCTCTAACTCTAACCGATTTTCGAGTCCCGTAAAAGTTCGACTTAGAGGGAGTCGACTGTACTTTTCAAAAAAATCAGTATTCTATTGTTAAGAAATTGCTATTCAACACATAAAAATAAAACTTCAAAAAAATCATCGACACTTTTCAAAAAAATGATTTTTCAAATAAAAAACAGATTAAAATAGGTACGTTATATTCCAAATATATTAAAAAAAAATCAAAAATGTATTTTTCGAAAATTTTAATAGTTTTAATATTAAGGCTACTTAAACGCTTTTGAATTAAAATATTCCTTGAAAGTCAGAAAACAACAAAACGTTTATATCGTCCCCCTTCTTACAAAGTAACGTAACTTACAAATTGTCGTTTTTGAGATTTGCGTATTTATGTACGAAATAATTGAAAAGATATTTCTACATGAAAATATTTCCCGAAAAATATCAGGAACATGGCTGATGGCTAAGTTAAAAAAAAAATACCAAAACCGTAGACATAACAAGAAAAAACAAATCATGGTTGCGTAAGTTTCCTTACAATAAGGTTTTTTTTTCAGCAGTGGTAAGGGGTCTTATAAAAACTAATATTGTCGGATCCGTTCGTTGATTTCAGAAATTTAAGATTTTAGAGGATAATTAATGAAAAGTTCTTCAACTAAAGTTGAGTCCAAAGTACCTCACAATCCAATTGATTTTAAAATTCCCAATTGATTTTATGTCCCCAAAAATGTATAAAAAAAAATTATAAAAAAAAAAAATTTTAAATGTTCCACATACACCACATTGACCGTAAGCTTTAACTTAGAAAACTAATGCAACATATTTGCAATGGATGGATAAATATATATAACCAATTGGGTTTCGTTCGGAGTTTCCGACAAAAACTAAAGTAGAACTTAAAGTTGCCAAACATAAAGGAAGCGTTGGCTGATTTGTTCCCTTATTTTTTATTACGCAAAATCTTTATTAATAATTACATTGATTTTCACTTTAATTTATTTACTTCAAACATATCAAAATTAAAATATTGATTGACTCGGTCGTCTGTAAGTAAGACGTTTAAATGAAAATTGCGGTTCTGTAATTTTAAAGCTTCTTCATATGGCAGTAAAGATGTAACAGTCATGAGAAAACCAAAGGGGGGTACTCAAGGAAGCCAAATTCAAAAAACGCACTTAAGTAAGAACTTGTAAGAACAAGTAGGATAAATCAGAAACTTCCGGCGTTATAGAATATGTATATTTTTCTGTAACGTTTCTTAATTAAACTTTCCCCTTAAGTAAGTTTGCTCAATTTCGTCCCAATTTTCAATGTGGTCGAGAGGCGTACGTCGAGCTGCATTCCGGCGACCGACCCACAGTGCGTTGATTGTATGGAGATGTTGGAAAAAAATCAAATTTAAAAAAAAAGTTGATTTTGGAAAAAAAATTGTTTTTAAATGTAATAACAACACGTTTTACAAACTTTAGCTAAATTTCCACGCCTCCTGCCACGCCCACTTCTGAGTGTGCATATTTATATCTAGAAAACGGCTTGCACAATTTGAATAAAATTGAAGAAATTTGATTATCTAGGCGAGTTCAAAAGTACAAAATAGTGTCGACCCTAATCGCCCCCTGCCACACCTACTTTTGTATACATGATTCGATCCAGGAACTTGTATGTATGGGAATTCGGGAAAAAAATAAAAAAACAAGTGTTTTGCTAAGATTTCTTGATTTTCAGGCTCTAAATTTGATTGCATATTTAGTTTTGACTTCATTAACTGCAAAACACCACGCAATCGGGCTGTTGGGTTGGAAAAACAAACATCAAAAAGCTCCCTAGCTGAACACATTATGTAAAAAATACTCGTAAACAAACACTTGTTGCAAGAGAAAGCGCAAGTTTCTGCAGACAAAACTTACTTTTTTTAAAAGATATAATTGTTTTCTTTCTTTAAATAAAAACACTTTTTTCCCATCTGACCCCTCTCAAAATATATGGCTTATCAAAGTTAGTACTTACCACGAACAAAGAAGCTTTGATTTGGACTCTCAAAAAAATTTAAATTTACATGTAGAAAAAAAAATATGCAGTTAGAATAATTATATTTTCTCTCCTGAATGTGAAAGCAAAAAAAATATCATATGTTCCTTTTTTCTTCAGTAAATGGTCTTTTAACCGGGAACTACAAATCTTACTCTAATAGCGTTTTCGTTTGGGAATTCTTAGAAGCGTCCGGGACTGTCCGATCCGGAATGCCAAACGATCAGAGTTAGATACTTTTTTTTTATTCTGAAGTTTGGGTTTCTTTGTATTTGTGAAACATCAAATGCGAACGTCTGATGAAAGTTTTGTTTTGTTTATTTTTTTTTTATTATCATTAAGTTATCTATTTTTGTTTTCTTTCTTCACATTATTTTAATATAGTTTAAAGTTTGTGCATAGTTAAAAATCTTGAAATTGTGAAATGAATAACAAAGAATGACATTTCATTACTTTGACGTCTTAAGTGTTAACATGTGTGCGTGATTCTGGTTTTGATTCTGCCTCAAAATTCGGAATCGATTTTCTCTTCTTTTCAGAATTAGAACTGTCATTGAGTGCCAAACGATCAGTTTCAGAATCGTTCGGGAGAATTCCGAACAGTCCCGGACGACCAAACGAAAACGCTATAATTGTTTGTTTTTTTTATTGATCTTCTGAGGATCTCTGACAACAGAAAATTGAACTTTATCATAAATTAACTGTCGATTTATTCATTCAGACTTATTACCTTGAATTTGGCATACTTTCTTCACATTTTTGGCAAATTCTTTTTTTTGAATTTTTTCCACTAGTCGCCGCACTGTGCGACCCAGGCAAAAACACATTTTTTTCTCTATATCAAGTGAGACATCAAAAGAAGGGTCTATTTTAACTCTATTCATACTAAAAACCAAAAGTTTGTTGGAGGTCTGATTGCTGAGTTATTTGCATCCAAACATTTTTTTCCTTATTATTGGAGGCCGATATCTACGAGCCAAAATTTTAAAACAAGCTTTGGCTCAAAGATATATGTTCACAATGAATAGGCCTATGCCTTTAGCTCTTTAGGTTAAAATGTTACAAATGTTTTCTTCAGATTTTCATCTTTCTTTCTTTCTTTCTTTCTTTCTTTCTTTCTTTCTTTCTTTCTTTCTCCGTCTATCCTACCAATAACACATAGATAGCTTACTTTTTTTAAGGACGTTTCTAAGGTTTTGAATATTTAAAAGGTATACGTACAGTCACAAAATTTAACAGTCCAAACATCACTCATAAATTTTTAATTTTTTCTAATTTATTGTTCATTCTGAAAAGTTCAGAAACATCTATTCTTTCTAGATCCTTTCTTACCCTTTCGTTTTCTATTTTTAAGATTAGCATCAAGGATTTGCTCATCTACTTGAGTTTCTTTAGTCCATTTTTGAGCTCGGATATTTAATGGTTCTTTTGGAGTTCTCAATTCGATTTCGATCATGTTCTTTTTGTTTTGTGCTGATTTTTTGTTCCCAAGTTTGACCAAAAAAACATCTGTGTCTGGATCGTCAAAAGTGTGGCACACCTGCGGTAATATCGAATTAAATAAAATTTAGTAAATACAAAAAAAAAGAGCCCAAATATTACAAATCCACAACAAATACATTTATTTATTGTAATGATTGTAAGTAAAAGCCTTATAAAAGAGTATCAATTTCTGTCGTTAAAATACAAACCACAAACTCTATTATTATATTTGCATTTGATTTAGTACAACGTCTAGAAGTAACCAAAGTTTCCATTGGTCTTGTCATATTTAATTCGAACATAGTCATTTGGTCAATGCATTTGTCATTTATCTTTTATTGTAGACGGTTTTAATTTTTAAATCATTAATAAAAGTCCTAGATTACCTTATGCCTTCCAATAAAGCTGCGGTCATAAATAAAATTGGGTTTTTTGTTTTCTATCTTATTCTCTATCCAAATTTGTGCAATGCGGAAAATAGAGTTTATTAGGTTAGGTGAATGGAAATCATGTTACGCAACTACCAAACTTTTAAACCTAGATACGAGTCCATTGGACTATGATGAAGTTGAATAGACTCCATGATTTAAATGAAAGTTGTTGCACTACATACACGCTAAGTACACATTAACGGTCAGTAACGAACGACCGAACGGACGATATAACTCACCTCAATTCCTTTCTTCTTGGCTGCTGCATTGATGCCACGTAACGTACTGTCTATATCATTGGCTTCAACTTGGAAGCAGCAATTTCGTATGTCGCTCGGGGTCTTGCGATATGCGTCCACACTTTTTATTGGTGGCAGCTTATTCAATAGTGGTATGTTAATACTGTCTCCACAGCATGAATCATTTCCTGAGTACTTTATGTTACCTCGAACCATCGGTAATGATTTATTGTTAATGATATTACCCCCTATTCGTCGTTCGATGTGATTTCGAGCTAAGGAATAATTTTGCACAAGGTCATTGAGGTTATCAGCGCAAATCTTTGAGTTAGCCGGTTTGCCTTTTTTGGAGGAACATTTTTCGATGTCATCGTCGTCGGGTTCTATGTCACAAACATTCTCAACTACATGAGTGTCTTTTAGAACTCGAATTGTTAAGCCACTGCCATTTAAATTGGCCTCGAATTCATCATACTTTTCAGACCCATAATCGGGTTTTGAGGGACATAGAATACACGGTTTCATTATTATATCCGAGCAATCTTCTTCCTCGTCGTAATTTTCGTCCTTATTTTCGTCTAAAATAAAATTTGAATGTTAGCATGGACGAAGTTTGTGTTATTTATGTTTAAGTTTTGGATTTTGACTTAGAACATACCCTTAATTATTTATTATTTTGTTTACTATGAATTTTGGGAATTTCTAATTTTGTTATCTAATTTTGAATTGGTCCATATTTTTTGATAAGATGTTTCATTTTTTGCAGAGCCTTGGCTTTGGCTAAAATGAAAAAAAAAAAAACAAATACTTTTGATTACAGACAAATCCATTGCTTTATGTAATCATGAATTAATTTAATTTTTTTTAATTTAAATCATATCAAAAGTACAGGCAATGAAGTTATGAATAAGTCCAAATGTTCCAAATAAAATAAAACTTCATTGCCAACAATGGATATTCAAAAATAATAATTACATAACCGCCCGCGGTGCCAAAAAAGAAAAATTTTTTTTTCGTTAATTGAATAAACAAGTTTTATTGATATGTACGTAATTTTGTATAAACAATTGATATCAACTTAATTAATGAGATGTGTTTTAAGAGAAAATCACAATTTAAATTTTCGTTCATCGAACTTGTCAATTTAATGTTGATGGCTTTATATTTTATATTGTGATGATGATGAGTAACATAGTAATAAAATTAACGAAGCAATAAGATTTATCCTTGATTGCATAATTCGTTTTCGAACTGCCACCAACACCAATTGAATATTAATAAATTAGTCTAAGAACCGACATCTTATTTTTGTTGTGAGTGTAGTCAAACCTGAGACCGCAAGTTTATAGGTACATGGCTCTAATATAGAATTCAAAATTTATATTTGGCCGGAAGTATCATGAGTTCTATTGGTGGGATATGTTTGCAATATTGAAGTACCTATATACCTAGGACAGGATATCATTTCCTGTGTTTAAAATGAAAATACAATTCAGGTTGTATCTCACACAGGTTGGAAACATCGGGTTTTAAAACCCCAGAAGTCTGGTTCGATTTAAACAACAAAACTGCCAGATTTTTTAAATTTAATTAATTATTGAAGAACAAATCGTTGCCGTATACCAAAATCGTTCTAAGTCACAAAAAGCAAATTTTACAGGGGACGATTTTTAAGTTTCAAATTGGTTCAAAGCGACAATTTTCTGCTCGTTTGCCATTCAAGTTATGTTTTTTATAAATTTTATACTTTTCTCTTGAATAAAATATACAAGTTTACCTCAAAAGTAGGTGCATAACTATTTTAAAATATTTTTTAAAACTAAAAACCCAAAATTGGACATAGAACAATTCCTATACAAGTACGTTTTTTCCTTAAATAAAAAGTGGACTTAGAACAAAATATGATGGGACTTAGAACAATCAAGAATACTCGAACTCATTTTCAAAATGCTACTTCCCTGTGTTTATTGTTTTATGTCCCATTAAATTACATTATCTGCGGAATGAAATTTTTTCGACGGTAAAGAGTGGATTTAGAACAATTTAGCTTTAAGCCGAAAATTTGAATTCAAAACAATATAAAATTAGAAGTTTTTTCTCTTTCGCCCATTAAAATTATAGGAATTCATCTAGAATTATATTCGTTTTTGTGAGAAAAGTTTTCATTTCTATTTTATTGGATCTTATAACTATAAAATTATATTCAAGTATTTTAGCTTAAAAACACGTTAAAATCAATTACTTTTAGTTATTTATTTTGCTTAAACAACTACTAATATGCTATATTCTTCATAAATTTGTACATGTCTCATACAAAATATTAAATATTATAGTAAAAATTGTCCCAAGAAATGTGAACAGCGCATCTTAAAATATCAACATTTAAATCATCATTTTAAATGGCACTGCAATCAGTTTTTAAAGTTGGCATTATTTTATTATAGGTTTATCATTGCACACCTATTTTTAAGCATTATAAGGATTTTAGTTTTAGTTATTCCGGGAAAGCTTATTTTGGGATAGGTATAAACAGATTAAAATTTTATTTTGTTGTGATATGATGATCAAAAATTTATAATCTCAAGTTTTACACTATGAGATAAAAAACATTTATGGTCAAAAAGTCATTGCCGAGAACGGTTTAGGACTATGAATAAATAATGTGGTTTTACCAACTTACATAATTCTGCCTGTTTTTGGTATCTCTGGAATATAAACTCTTATCAAAAAATAATGAAAAGACATAAAAAAAAACAAGAAGAAATATAATTAATTCGTCGAAAACAAAAACTAACTAAAGGTTTTTTTGTTAAATAACACTAAAAGGTATGACCACCTAGCTAGCAAAATCTGGAGGTTTTCAGAAAGGCGATTTGAAATATTTATGTTGTTAAAAAACTTATTTTCGTCTAGAGTTTATGCGAGGAACTAACAGTTGTAGAACAAACAAAATTTATTTTTTGGTTCTCTATCGAATGGTGTAAACATTTTTTTTAAATCTCTTAAAAAAAAAAGAAAAAAATAATCAGACTTATGTCGGTTCGCATAAACTTAATTTTAGGTAATATTTTTACTTAAAAAAAAAAAATAATAAAAAAATTGGCACTAGGTGAGCAAGGCATTTTTGTGTCATTTTAGTCTTTGGGAATCATTTTAAAATCATAACTTTAGTCACTAATTCAAGTTTGTAACGAGTAAAAAATACGTATTTACTTTATATGGTTATGTTAAATGCATATACATATGCATCTTCACTCCCAACATTAGCTCGGGCACTTGATCTATTTCTAAATTTATAACTAAAAACAGTTGTTTATATGAATTGGTTTTTAAAAATTAAATTTCAAACTCAAAATTTCGAAAAACAAAATTTTTAAGTTAGAAATGATATTTTTCAAAAATGTTAAGTTATTGTTTTTATAGGTACTCATATTATAATTTTTTTCAATTAAAAAATTAATCTCTTTCAGAAATAACGAAAAATAAATTTTTCTGAGAAATAACTTTTTTACTTAACATGATTGATTAACTTTAAGGACATTTGATGCGTTAAACAGCAATTTGTTTGGAGTGTTTCAAAAACGATCATAATTCAAGGGTACGTTCAAAAAAAAGTTGTAAATTTTAATTGTTCAACATACATACCTATTTCACACTCATCATCACAGTCCGGACATGGGCAACCTCTAGAATGGTTTTCTTGATCATTTGGTATGCATTGATGAGATTTGCTTTTGTTCTGCCTACTATTTCGTTTATTTTGACCTTAGAAGAAAAAAACAAAATGAAGACTTTATATACCTACGCAACTTAATTTGTTTTATCAAAATAAGCTTTTTTTAGAAAATTTTTTTTTCACGTTTTTGTAAAGAAGACTTAAAGCTTAGCGTTTTCCTCCTTTTTTAAATTATACTCACATCTATCTTCTTCATCTTCACACTCTCCACATGTACAATCTTTTTCAGCATTTGAACTAAAATACCTCTTGCAAAGAGTAGCATCATTTACTTCATCCTTTTTACAAGGTGCTCTCACCTTAGGACAACATGAAGAAGGTGATGGTTTTCCAAATAAAAATGGCGACACAATAGTTGGACCCATGCATGCCAATCGCATTATCAAAACAATATTCCCTGTCTGCAGTCCTCCACTCATATTCGACAAAGCTAATAACTTTTTACTCAGCTCATAAGTTGGACAGAGTTCTTCTTTTCGTGTGGCCGATGAATCTGCTGCTCCACAATCATTATCAATGACCACCTTATTCTTTTTCGATATCGATGATCTAGCATTTGCTTTGGGATTTTTCAAATGTGCATTCCAATTTGGATTTCTTGCATAAAAGTCATCCGTAACTTTATCGAACATTCTGTGGACAGGGATTTCCGTAGCTCCAATTAAAAACTTACATTGGTCTGTTCGCTTTTTGAAAACATGCAACTGCAATCGATCGGTTCTCATGATTGGTGTTTCCAGCGAGAACAAACAACATTTGCCACTTTTCCTTGCAGTGTCTATGCAACCACCGAATTCTTTGTCGCAAATCGATACGAATACGTGCGAACGAAAAGTCAATTCGCAACATGTTGGGTATTCTTCGGGGGCGCACATATTTGGTCGGGTGATCAGCAGATCGTCCACAACAAATTCGAACATGTACAAAAAATTTTGAGCCATTTTAATTGTTTGTAAAAAAGTTCAAGAAAATGAAAAAATGAAAATCCGTAAAAATCTAAAAATTGTATCGAGAAATTTTGAAAATAAATTACAAATTGTCAATAATTCAGAATCAACTACTTTGATTTAAGAATTTATTTTGTACAAAGTTAAGCTTTTTTTTTAATTACAAAGTACAAAGTTACATTATGATAATTTTCTATCTTAAAGTACCTAATTAAATTTTAGTGTTTTTTCATTTCTTGGATTTGTTTGAGAAGATATTCCATTCTGTCCTTCATGAGGGGTTGGCCTCTTGATGTTTTTTTGCTAATGACTTTAGTTTTCTCTAAACGTTTCTTCTTAAATTCCATTATTCTACGCTCTTTTTCCGCTTTCTCAGCTTGTTTTTTCTGTCGAATGATTTCTGCTCCTTTGTTTTGTCTGGGTGGTTGCTGTTGTTTTGGTTTTGCGTTTTGATTAGGCTTCGGTTTTGGTTTGAACTACAAATAAAAAAAAAAAAAATTAACAGTTATTAGAAAAATTGTAATCGTTAAACAGAAAATAAGTGGTGATGGGAGGAGTGTTTCGACTGCAGCAATTCTCTTATATTCAGGCTGCAGCGGAAGAATTTTACAAATGAATTTAATGGTGGCGTTCATAGTTTTCGTCAGGATAAACACCTCACAGGGTCTACTTCAACATAATTCAGACCTATGTAAGACCAATAGCGAACGGTTGAACCGATCTCCTGTTTTCGGACATAACTTTTAAACCAAATAAGGACAACGATTTTCGAACAATTAGGGCTAGACGCTATAAGGCAGATAAACTACCTTCCAAGAAATAGAATGGGAAGAGCTAGAGAAAATAAAATTGAAGAACTACATTTACAACCCTGACTCCTATCGTCAACATTGACTGGAGCAACTTGCTTGTAAGCGGATATCCAGAGTAGATTTTCTTAGCAAAACTCAATGGGTTTAACTCAAAGTAATGGTAATAAGGACATAAGCAAATAATGATATTTACAGAATTCCCTTGAATAAGAGACTTGCATATCTGGATTTTTTGCTGAACGAACTCGCTTCAGGGAATGCAAATTGAATCCTTACACAGTAACGACAACAAATTTGGAGAAATCCACAAATGTTTTGGAATTTTGTTAATACAAAGAGAAAATCTTCAAAATTTCCAAAAATGTGATGACTGATGAACTGTTTCAAACTGTGATATGTTTTCGGACTTTTTTTTTAACTAGTTTATAGAAACAGTAATTTTTGTGATATAAAACTGTGATACTTTCAAACTGAACGCTATTTTAGCTGGAATTAATTAAAAAGTCAAACTCTCCCAATATTGCTGATTTTAGTCTCATTGGATAGATAAATTGACAAGCTATAATTTCATATAATCATATACAATTAAGGTCAAAACATTCACTACTTTTCACTGGCTGCATAAAAAACATATTCAAAAGGCATGTATTCGAAAAAAAAAAAAAAAACAAAAAAAAGGCTACTTTATTCGTTTACTGAGTTTGTTTTAACGGATCGATTGTGAATATTTTAGTACTTTAACAATGAATGATGTATCGAAATATCCAGCCTTATTGTGATTTACAACTATCAATTGATAGTTGATAAAAATTAAATTTCGATATCTTATTAATTAATTTAAGCAGACAATGTTTTTAAACGTTAACAAAAATCTAATTACAAAATTCCATTAAAAAGTTGACCATTTTTGTCTATAAATTAGGTTTAAAAATCCCAAACTTCAGTATTTATCAACAATCGATTGATAGTTGTAAATCAAAAGAGGGGTGATAGTTATTTCTAATAAATTGTTATTATATTGAACTTTTGTGTATGAACTTTAAAGTACAGTATGTTACAAGCACCGATTTTATATAACATGAAAGTTTCTAAGCTTTTAAAAAAAAGTTATGAGTAGGCACACTCTGGAAATAATTTTAAAAAGTAGCTAGACTATATGGCTTTTTGTTTTAAATAAAACTATGTCCTACAAGAGCAAACTATTCAGAAAACCCACTTAAGATTTTTAAAAACGAGTTGAATGTTTTGACGGTTTTTTTTTATTTGCATTAACATATTACCTTCTATACTTAATAAAAACAATGTTGGCATTAAATGACTCCATTTTTTAATTAAATAACCGAAACAACAACATAGATGCGAAAAAACCTTTGCAATAAGCGTATATCTTTTTTAAATTTGAAAATTTGTTGTTGCTCTCATTAGTGAAAATTTGTTGTTGCTCTCATTAGTGTCTGTTGCACCCTTAAATTATCATTACACTGTGATAGTTTTTAGAACTTTTTTTTGCAACAGAGCGGAGACACATCGATTTTAGTTAATTCGAGTGTGCTGAATTCAGTGGTGGCAACCGGTTTAAAAATTTGGCTCAGGTTTTCGAGATATTTTGAAAATAAAATCTTAGGTCGGGACTATTAAAATACTGATAATTTTGAATAATTAAGTTTTTTTTAAGCAGTTTTTAGTTTAGAGAAAAGCTATTCCTGTATATAGCTATATATTTAACACTATTCCAACCTAGATTGTTATGTTTCGGTCGCTTACACTTCACTTTTTCATGTTTTTTTTTATTTTTTGACTTTCAAAGCCTTTAATATGGATGCAATTTGAGTTTAACATTGATTTGGGATATTTTATATTATTGGCATGGCATATATAGTTCCAATAATATACTGCAAATAAAAGCAGTCAAAATAACGTTTTTTGCCTTTTATAACTGTAATATTTAAAAAAAGGAAGCCAAATAAATATTTATAGCTTCGGATTCGAGTTTAGCACCCCTTTCACCTTTAGAAAAGTATATTTTGGTTCTTGTGGCAAAAAATAAAGTATAATTTTGCTTACCAGTGTTATTAAATACATTTCCGTAGCTTAATAGACTGATTTTCACTAGTGAACTTTTTCAGGTTTGCAGTATTTTATTCATTTTTGGAATTATGTATATGCTATGTAAATAATATAAAATATCCCGAATCAATGTTAAACTCAAATTGCATCCATATTAAAGGATTTGAAAGTCAAATACAACAACAAAAAAAAACATGAAAAAATGAAGTTTTTGTTTAAAAAATGCTTTGTAAGCGACCGAAACATAACAATCTAGGTTGGAATAGTGTTAAATATATAGCTATATACACGAATAGCTTTTCTCTATACTAAAAACTGCTTAAAAAAACTTAATTATTCGAAATTATCAGTATTTTAATAGTCCCGACCTAAGATTTTATTTTCGAAATATCTCGAAAACCTGAGCCCCAATATTTTCCCCAGTTAAAATGTTCCCCTCTGTGAAAATGTGATAAAAGAATATTCTGAACAACTGGTTTTGAATTTTTTTCAAATCTATAGAAAACTTTTATCAACAAGTCCTGCTGTATGGATCAGAAGCAAGCATGCACTTTGACAAAGTTGGATGGGAATGCTTTGGATTATATTGAGAAAAAAAATAATTGGTGAATGGAGAAGATACAACGATGAATTTTGTAAAGATTTCCAAACAACACATACCTAGTCAAATGAGTAAGGTTGCAAAAGCTGAGATGGCTAGGTTATATGTATGTTGCTTAACACAACAATGTTTAATGCTGTTTTGGATTCCAGCGCAACTGCTACTCGGTCAGCACAAACAAGTGAAAGGGACCTCAGCCAATTTGGATGAACCTGACTAAAGTGTACGAATGAACATTGACAATGGAGGATTCCCAAAATAAGCTCTGTCTACCATATGAGATCCTAGTGTCTAATGCGGCTAAGGAAGATTTAGATTTTGTAGGGTCGCCTATATTACAATAGAGAACAAAAAAAAAATAAAAAAAAAAAAAAACACTTTGCATCAAAACAACTTAGCTGGTCAATAACGAAAAAAATCGAGTAGCTCAGAAAACAATATTTGAGTTGTCAAGGCAACAACAAAAATATATTTGAAAATTTCGTTTGAAAATTTTCCATTCAAGTTTGAAATTTTAAACCGAAAAGACTTTTGCTAGAGAAAAAAAAAATAAGAATACATTTTTGGAAAGTTCTAGGGCATTTTGTGATTTGAAAACGTGAAATAAAAAAAAAATTCCTGAAAAATACTTTTAATCCGAATATAATCTACCAAACCATATTGATGGTTACATTAGATATTGGAGTTTAACAAAAAAGGAATTAAAAAAATATATAAGAGTGAGATTCATTCTATCCAAATAGTGCTGTGCATCTAAGATACATCTTTTAAAGATGCCATTCAATCTCTTATAAAGTTTTGCTAATTGCGACGGATTTCAATATTTTAAAGAGCAAAAGCCGAAACTATTAAGCTTTGAAAAATTTATCGTTTCTTAATCCAGTGCGAATCAAGAATTGAAATAAGTTTCGAGGAAAAAATATCAATTCAAGAAATTTTCAAGAAATTTTAACAATTGTGGCGTTACTTTTTTGCTGTTCTTAATAATTTTTTTTTATTCATGTTATTTTGATTATTCTAATTGTGTATACATATATGTTAAATTGTGTTCGTTTTCATATTTTCATTAGTTTTAACCTTTTTTTTTAAATAAGTTGTTTTATTCTCTGATTCGTGGAAGCTTGTGCAGGGATTTCACTCAAATTTGGGTGATTTTCTTAATTTTCTCAATTTTTCAGGTATTTGAATCCAAACAGCTTGTGCCCACAATCTAAATGGATACAGGTATGTGATTTTGTTTTGTTGTTTTTTTTTTTATTATTTTTATAATTGTAATTACATTGAGTTTGAGTGAATTTTCTTTTATAATCTCCTTTTTAAATATATATTAGATTTAACTTTATCTATACGATTTGCTAAATTAAAATACATAGTAATTGAATAATTAAATTTCATTAATTTTAATTTTCTTTCAATAATTCTGATTAATTCGTATAAACAATCCTATTTTTGTGAATAATTATTACATAATTACTAGTAATAAATAAATCTTAATTCTTTTGAAAATGAAATGAGCAAGTTTTCGCTATTTTTATTTTTGTTCAGAAAAATATTAGTATGAAATACTAAACTTCATGAGGAGCGACTGGTGACGGATGGGACATAAGAGTCCAAAAATTAACTGAGTCTCCGTAGGTGAGGCTTGAGGTCTTATTATAGGGGCTGTCGCACAAATCTGAGCACGCGGCAGCCAAGGAGCCTTCTCAGAAATGAGTTAGGCAGAGGGAGGGAATGCTCAAGGGTGCCTATTACACCATGGTGCCCGTGTATTAAAATGACTAATAGGTTAATTGGAAAGCAGAGATTCTTCGTTTACTTCCGGCATAATTAATTTTTTTCTATTGTTCTATAACGTAGCTTAGTTTTAATGTCCGTTTTGTCAGTCTGTTCAATTATAGTTTTTCAGTCCTAGATTATTTTAATTTTGAGATTTTTGGTATTTAGAATGTTAGTTATTGATAAACCAGGCATGATAACAATGCGGTAGTCCAGGTAGGCGGGTCAAAAAAAACCCCCCCACATCCGGCGAGCCAAGCAAAGCAAAAAAGCATGTCCGACCTGGCTCTGCTTCCTGGACACCCTTCCATCCATAATTTTGTGTAGGATCTGTACCTACAGGATGGAAGGGTTGACTACATTCTCACCTTCATTGGTGGGAAAGGGTCTAAACCGTTACAATTTGATCACTTTGAAAAATTGTTGTAATGAACAGAAGGAGGAATATTACTTCTATTTCGGGTTAAACTACTAAAAAAAGAAGGAGGAGATAAAATTCTTGGAGTCATGAAAAGGAAAGAAGCATCAGAAAAAGTTGCTTTACGTTTAACCTGCTATTCAAAGGCCAAGGGAACAATGGATAGTGTAATGGAAAGAACCATATTGCTGAAAATTGTAGACATATGAGATTCTGTTTGAATAATGTACTATAGAGGGTATGCAACTAAAGCTCCACAGAACTGCTATAATAGTTACTTAAAGCAATGAATTTGCTTCTGGTCTATAAATATACATTTATTATGTTCGTGTGTGAAATGGATAAATGGAATGAAATTAACAAGATAATTTGGGTTTTTCTTTTTTATATGAAATTTATGTTTTGCCTATTTTAACAAAGGGCTTCTTGTATTAACCATTTTTATACAGAATTGAATTGAATTGAATTTCTTTATTGAGTCTTTTAGGTTACAGTTGCTGTCTTAGTCTAAAAATAACAATTCTTTACTACTTTACTTAAGTTAAACTGGCGGCTATAATGTATTGCCTGCTCTTTCAGTTGCTTTGTAATGAAAATGAATACAATGTTTTTTTTTATACAGAAAAACTTACATCTTTTGAGTGCTGCTTTTTATAGTTTCCTGGTGGATTTTTTGTGTTTTTGTTTTTTGGATTGAATTTCTTATTTTCTTGTTTAAAATTGCCCATTTTTTAACTTAATTTTTAATAAAAATCTAAAATATTATATTTTGTAAACAAAATCATGTGGTGTTTATATATTTTTTATTATAACTTCAACTCGAACTGTCACTGTTGTCACAAATGTCATAGTTCAGGTGCAAAAATAGATTGGAAATTGAGGGTATGTTCAAAAATAATGTAAAATCGGTTTTGAATCGGTTTTAACTGAGCGCATTTTTTTCAACGAATTTTGAAGTGAAGCTTGTATTTGTAGTAAAATACATCAGAAAATAAGTTTTAAAACAAAATAAATTAAATTTCGCTCAGGATTTCGCTGTACTATTTTTGTATGGAAAATTTAGTTTCGCATAAGCTTCATGGTTTTAAATTTTTTGTCGAAAAAAGTTTCATAAAATGAGTTTGAAATTTTTTACTTTGTCACTTTTTGCAAAAAGTGGCCATTGTAGTTATGCCTAAAGGCTCTATCACACCAAAGACAAACGACCGTTTTTATTTACACACCGTAAGCGCCAGTTGTACAAACGTGGTTCAGCCTTGGTTCAGAAATTTGTTTTGCCAATTTCGGCAAAATTTCGGAACAACTTTGTTAGGCTATTTTAACAGCCACAGTGCTACATTGAAATGTGGAGTTTATTAACTGTAGTCGTTGGTTAGAGAGAGCCTTTAATATATCTGTGATACAGTATCGTCGTTAACTCTGAACATTTTTTGAAATAATGGCAAGCCAAAATAAAAGAATAAATTTGCTCATTCTTTGAAAATATTTTGGCCCAAAAAGTGAAAAAGTACAAAAGTAAACATTTTCAAGTCATAACTACAATGACCTAAAAAGTGAAAAAGCGGGAGTTTTACAAAATGTTTTTTAAACCAAAAAATAAGCTTTCTGCATCATTATTTTTAATTTTGTGTCCAGAAAAACGTCAGAAAAGGAGTTTGAAAATTTTCACTTTTTGACTTTTTGCAAAAAGTGGCCGTTGTAGTTATACCTTCAAGCCTGGTACGCTGTTCGCGCTAAATTTTAGCCGAGATAAAATTCCCATACAAGAGGTATCGATAATTTGTATGGGATCCATTTTAGTTGAGATAAAATTTTTCGATAATTTTCAAACTAAAAATTTTTTGGTGGAACAATTAAAAACAAAAATTAGAGAAAGATAATTTTTTTGTCTTATAAAAAATATTTTGTATATACTCTTTTTGACAAAACTATTGCGCTAACCACAAAAAAAATATTTTCACTTTTGTGCTATAGGTCTTTTGTACAAAAGGTCAGTTTGAGCATTCTCCGGTCTAGAATAACTGTCAATTATTCAGGAGAAGAAAAATAGTCTAATGGAATGAGCAAAAATGTTGTTCGCCGTCAACGTCTTAAAAGAAAAATATTCCACATCTGAACGCCTATAAGATTTGTATAATTACTATCTACGGCGCGATTATAACAGTGTAATAACCCTTCAAGCAAACAGGTCCGACCTCGGTCCGAATCCGCTCCGCCTGAGGCGGAGCTGAGTCCGACTTCGGATCAGAAACTGGTCCGAAGGCGGCTCAAATTAGTATGGATATTATAATCACCGCGAAGTCGATTGCATATGTATTGGTGTAATGAAAATCTCCATTCCGAAAAAAAGCAGCCGGAGCAGCGAAAACCTACCAGAAAGAGGAATAAGAAAGGGATGACATTTCGCATTTGCGACCAAAAAAAGAACAAGATTATTTTTTTTTTTCACTGAAACTGTTTTATTTTTTATTTTATTTTGGCAAACGAAATTTTCACAATAAATGCAATATAAAATACAATACATTTTTTTTCATTTAATTTCATTTGATGCTGCTGCTGTTGTTGGTGTTTTTTTAGATACCCAATCGCATGTTTCACCTTCTAGATTTTTCTTCATCATTAGAGATTACATCTACAACACAAGAAGAAACAACATTTTAACCCAAACACTTTGAGCGATATATATAACATACCTTTTTTGTTTTCCATATTATTTATAATTTAATAAAATTGTTTATAATTAATAAACTAACATTATACAAACAACGACACGAGACACGACGCGACCAAACACTTCAACAAAAAATAACAAAATGACGCTTTGGTTCTTGTTGGCCTTGTCTTTCTTTTCCTTTTCTCATTTTTCACCACGATTCTCGTTCGACTTTGTGTTCATACACAAAAAGTTGCAAGTGTGTGAGTGCAAGCCCGATTTTCGCGGTCTGAGGTCGGAGTTTCTTTGTTGAACTCAGTTTTCTTGATTGAAGGGAAGGGCTGGTTTGATTCTCTCTAGGGTTCTCTGTAAACGGTAGGTTTGTTCATGCAAAGGTGTAAGCTCTGCTTAATTCTTCTCAAATTACTCTTGTTCTTCCTACACGGAGAAAAATGAATCTAGTATTTTATACTCCATATGACTAGTAAGGAAATTAAAGTAAAAAGCCCTAGATTTTAAGTAAAATTTACCTTACGTATTGAACATTTCTTGGTTCCGTAAAGTAATTTGTACAAGAAAATTATGGTGAACAAAATAAAGTAGTATATACCTTACGAGTAGCAATATTTTCTTTACGTAGAGTAAAATAAACCTTCATCCAAAAAAGTGTATGACTCTTTTCACTTTAAGATTCTAGTAAAACATATTTTACAAATTTAACTATTCTGTGAATAAGTTTTACCTTACACTAAGGTAATAATATTACCTAATTCTAGGAATTTTCCCCTATACATAGTAATAACTCTTAATTGCTGTCATTGAAAAGTCTGCCATTTTGTCTTCCATGTGTTTTGGAAATTTTTTTTTGTCAAAGCTTTTAGGTGTCCGGGTGCGGAATAATTAATAAAGAAATAAAATCTGTGTTTTTCTTTTGGAAGTGAAATGTTTTCATTACTTTTTGTGTTCCTTTATGAGTTGTTATTGGCTCCGTAATTACGGATAGCATATTTTTTTCTTGTGTTAGAATAATATATAGGTATCCATATGAATTAACATCATTCAATCTAATTAATTCATGAAGAATTAGATAAAAATTGGATCAAATAAAGTCAATTCCATTTTTATTGATGATGATGATATTTTCCTAAATAAAATTGTTTGTTTGCACCTTACAAAATTATAATAAACTAGGTAATTTATGTAATTATTGAAAAACATAACAGGGTCATACGTTACTTACTTCTAAATAGCTTTGAGGATTAAGTACGTGTTACCTAGTTATGCTTTTCAATAATTACAAAATTCAACTTTTTTATTTTAATTTTTGTAAGATAAATGCATACAATTTTATTTAGAAAAATGTCATCAATAAAAATGAAATTGACTTTATTTGATCCAATCTGGAACTAAATTATATACCTTCCATAGAGAAGTTCAATTTACTTTAAAAATCAGTATTTTCAGCCTTATAGTAAGGTAAAATATGTACCTAACTTTCTAGTAATTTCTATTAGAAAGTCATACAAAAAAAGGCTTTACTGTAAAGTTAATCCTAAGCTATAAATTTACTAGAAAAGTAAGGTGAATTCCATTTTATTGGGGAGTCATCCCTATTTAAACTTTACATTAAAGTTAAATAAACCAGAAATAAGGTAGTTCATACCTTATTTTTTCTCCGTCTAGTTTGGGTGTGTTCGTTTTGTTTGAATTCTGTTCTCATTCCTAACTAACAACCCTGTGAATTCTAACAAAAACTCACTACTTTTATACCAAAAAAAAGTGTCAACTCTGTTGAGTATACGTGTTTATTCAGTAGTGCCAACTGCAGAAATCCAAACAGAAGCATACATTTTGCGATAAACAAACAAATCCTTGACCTTCAATTTTATTTTTTCCTCATTAAAAAAAGGACAAAAGAAAATAATAAACTCAAACTCTTCCATCTGGATTTGTTTCTAGTTTAACTTTATTCCATTCCCTAGTTTATTAAATTAAAAATCATATTTCATTCCCCCCGAAACAAATTAATCAAGAACAAAAAATAAAAATGCCAAAAGCCGAAAAAATCAAGATAAATGTAAAAGACCGAGTGGAGGACAATGCGATCGATTTAAGTCTGTCTGAGCTCACCGAAGTTCCAGTTAGAGAAATAGTAAGTAAAAAATAAATCATTTTTATTTTAAATATAAAAAATGGTCCAATAGAAACATTTTCATTTATGCAATTTATTCCTTCTAATTGAACTTTTAATTCAGAAAGTTTCATCTGTCTACTGTCTAGTTAGAATGTAATACAAAATACATACATACATACATATAGGCATACAATTTTTTTTAGCATGGTGGTGTGACAATGAAAATGGAAGACCTTGACCATGATAAGTTTCTGCTTGAAGGCTCTGATTTGTCTTTTGAAAAAGAAACCACAACACAAACTGGGGTTTGGTACGGCTGATGGGAAGTTTTTTATTTCACACCTTTCAAGAGTATCCACCCTTTTTAACGCACAAAACGATTAACTACATAAATATGTATTGGTGTATGTGCTTATAGGTTTTGTGACTTTTTTTTCTTAAGAGCACCCTTCTGGTGGAGAAGTGCCTGATGCGTGAAGTATGTACTTAAGTCCTAAACTTTAGGTGGAAGTGCTAACAAAAACTGCATTGTTCTCCTACATACACTGCCGCTCATCTGAATAGGTTCACATTTTAGTTCATTTTACATTTGGCCTGTCTTGGTACTTAATGCAATGGCACATCTTTTTTATGTATGTAACGAGAGAACATCTTTATGCGCTTAGTTTAGGAGAAAAAAAATTGTCTTTGGGCCTACCGTTCTTCTCACACGGTAGCTAGACCAAATCTAGTCATAAAATCAAGCATATTTTTTGGCTCATCTGAATAGGTTCAAAAGCAAAAATGTTAATAAATGTTGAGTTGCATGGGTCTGTTGGACTCAAAATTGTGTCTGTCAATAAATCTGATTGTGTATAACCTGTAAGGATGAAAACGGGTCTTGAAAAATTTTTAGGCGCGGAAAAAATGTCGAAAATAACAGAAGCCTTTGAATTAGACCGAAACCAACGATGCATTGGGACAAAAACAAACACACGTTAAAATTTAGTAAGCAGTTATTTGCGCAATATCCAAGGGTATAGAAACAACATTAAAAGTCGATGTAACTCAGTCACAACACGGGCCGATAGATGTGCAATGATCAGAATAGCATGACTTCGAGCTAAAAAAAAGCTGAAAACCGGTATAAAATGCAGTTTAACGACGGCAAAACGGGTTGTCAGAAGTGGTAAGCATTTGAGAAGAACAAAACTTCGCAAAAATTATCACTTTACAAACCACGAAAAGAAACTCACCTCCAATCGTAAAAAAAAAACTGTGTTAGAAATTGCAGATCGAAAGTTTTGTAGAAGGAAACAGCTTTGCACTTAATGACACTGACTTCACAGTTATGTAGACACCTTAAAATAACGCTTCTCTCTACGAAGCTCATAAAAATAGGAATTTAGCCCTCAGGGCCCACTTAATTCATTTTTTTTCCTTTGACAAATCATCGGTTGCAAATTCGACTTTCACGACAATTTTTTTTTTTTATTGGAGGTGAGTTTCTGTTCGTGGTTTGTAAAGTGATAATTTTTGCGAAGTTTTGTTCTTCTCAAATGCTTACCACTTCTGACAACCCGTTTTGCCGTCGTTAAACTGCATTTTATACCGGTTTTCAGCTTTATTTTTAGCTCGAAGTCATGCTATTCTGATCATTGCACATCTATCGGCCCATGTTGTGACTGAGTTACATCGACTTTTGATGTTGTTTCTATACCCCTGGATATTGCGCAAATAACTGCTTACTAAATTTTAACGTGTGTTTGTTTTTGTCCCAATGCATCGTTGGTTTCGGTCTAATTCAAAGGCTTCTGTTATTTTCCACATTTTTTCCGCACCTAAAGATTTTTCACGACCCGTTTTCATCCTTACAGGTTATACACAATCAGATTTATTGACAGACACAATTTTGAGTCCAACAGACCCATGCAACTCAACATTTATTAACATTTTTGCTTTTGAACCTATTCAGGTGAGGCAAAAAATATGCTTGATTTTATGACTAGATTTGGTCTAGCTACCATGTGGGAAGAACGGTAGGCCCCAAGACAATTTTTTTTCTCCTAAACTAAGCGCATAAAGATGTTCTCTCGTTACATACATAAAAAAGATGTGCCATTGCATTAAATACTAAGACAGGCCAAATGTAAAATGAACTAAAATGTGAACCTATTCAGATGAGCGGCAGTGTAGCTTCTTAATTTTGCTTTGTATTTTAAAATCATAAGATGATCTTCCATTTTCAGCTTATTAGAAACGTTTGGTTATAGTTTATCATTACCGGCTGCTTGCTTTAATTTTCTTCTTTTGAGGGCAAACCTCAACTTTAACCTAACTAACCTTAACTTTAAATTGGGTTCAAGTCCATATGTTCTGCATTTCACTTTTTGCGAATTTACTTGCCGAAAAGTAAGGTGTTCTGCATTTAAAAAATTTACATTTTCTGAACAAATTCAATTCACTTTGTTTCTCTTCGTGAAATTGGTTCTTCTTACAAAGAATCTGCAATTTTTGGGCAAAATATTATCAAAAATTATATTTTTTATTATTTTTTAATGTTTTTTTGATGTTAAATTAGCACAAAATATACATGAGGCATCATCAATGTTTTTTCGTAGGTCCACTGGGAACTGCGCACTGCCTCTGTGTTCGCCACCTTATTCACTATTCTAAACTTTAATTATTTTTACTTGCTCAATAGGGCAAGTATTGGTTTCGTGCCGAAAAAAAAATTGAGGTTTTAATCAAAACCAACATTACGATGATGGAGAATTCCGAAAAAGCGGGTCTCGCAATTCCGTCCGTCCGTCTGTGCGTCCATCTGTACACATTTCCACAGCCTAAACGGGTGGACGGATTTTCTTCAAATTTGGTACAGATGATTTGTATGGAATTCTGAAAGTTGGTTTTTTTTTGTTTTTTTTTTTATATCTCGTTTAGAACGTATACCTCCCATACAAAAAAATACGATATTGCGAATTTCTCGAAAACGGCTCTAACGATTTTGATTAAACTTTGTATATGTTATATTTAAAGCAGTGGCAATAAAACTGCATTTTTATTTTTTCTCAAAAAAGTCAAATAACAAAAAAAAAATTTTTCATTTAACAAAATTTTGCCCTGAATCTCGGCTCTTCCCCAATATCAATTTTTTTTTTAATTTAGAGCCAACTTTAAAAATCTACAAGTAGAATAACATAAAAGTGCTTTGAACTGCAAGAGGAAGTACGTGCGACCCCAGTCGTGCATTTTATTTTAAATTAAAATTTGCATAAATAATAATAACAAATAATATTACAATTATGTATTTGCTTCACACGCAGTAATTTTACTTAGCCCTGATTTTTCAATCGTCAGTTAGACTATTAGAAGAATAAAAGTCAATATAAAAAAAGTTTTATTCCTAGGAATAAGCTCTATCTAAGGTTTATCTGACTATTGAAAAATTGGCCCTTAATAAACAAAATAAAAATAGAATTTTACATGCAATTGAAAAGTGATTTCAATGGCAATGGTTGAATTCATTATTGCATCACTGCCCTTGAATCACAAAATTTTGTATGGCACCAAAACAAAACCTGAACTTCGCAACATCAGCGGCCAGACAGACTAACAGACTTTCCATCGGTCTTAGATTATTTAGTCGTTATATGTTTTTGAAAATGGTACATTTTGCATTCTTTAGAAAAAAATGTCAATTTTTTCAATCAAACACAACAATTTAACGGATTTTTATTACAAATATAAAGTGGAGTAGCTTTTTTTTAACCTTTTTTTATTTAGAAAAGAGATACGGTTCAATTGCGGTTAATTTGAAATACATGAACTTATACCGCTTGCAAATATTATAACGACTCAATTAATGTTGAAAATAAAATCTTTTTTTCTACTTTTTCCTCTGCTTTAAGTGTCACATAAGAATTTATGTATGTTGAACTTTAATGCTTAAGTTTCGATTCAGCAAATGGCTCTAATTCAGATATTGGCAGCAATTTCTAATTGGAAACAAAGAAATTTAATGACATATTTGGTGCAAAATTAATATTGTCTCCCTTCACTCCACTGAGATGACCCTTTTTGTACATATTAGCACTTTTTTTTGGCTGTATGTTCATTCACGGAAAGAAAATGTTTTACACCGGAGTAATTCTTGTACTCATTTGCATATGCTCCATCACCCATCCGTTTACCTATCTATTGTAAAATTCAAATTGAATATGCATTGGTATTTCCTTTTATCGTTTCTGAAATGTTCACTACATTAAAACCCTACGGAGTAATCATAACAGTAATGGACCAGTGCTGGGACCACCAGAAAGATGCGATTTTTCACCATCTCTGTTTGTTTTAAATCTTTGATCTGTCTTACTTACTTACTAAGATCAACGCTCTGTGCACTGAGAATGACGTACACAAAAATAAGGAATGAATAAAACAAAAACGACAGTACACAGAAAAAGGATTCTCAGGATAGCATATCATTCCATTTAACGAATCTGTTTCTTAAACCAACAAGGTTTGCTCGATCACCAAGATCCACATAAGGCGTTCTTCTTTTTTTTAGCCCCGAACAGGGCACAGAGCGGGGCCTGAGCGAATAGGGCTCGCTCTGAACTGAGCGCAACCTGAACGCCCCGAACAGTAAGAAATACAATTGAGCACTGAATGGTCATTATATCATTTTTTTAAATAAACTTTCAAAAATGTCAACCTTGTTTCTTTCAAGAATTTTTCCGTCTTAACTTTTTTTGTTATGTCATTTTACAAAAAATTACTGAAGTAATCCATGCTCGCTCGATCTGCTCGGTTAATTTTTATAGAGCTCAACGAGCGCGCCCTGATCGAGCTAAAAAAAATATAATTTTGGCGATCAGGGCGCTTTAAGCTAAAAAAGTAACACAGTTCTATTTTTGACAGCTAAGTTCCCCCCTCGGGGCTTAAAAAAACGCCTATAGAGAGTCTCCAAGCCAAAGAGTCCTAATGTATTGAGGAAGACAATAATCAAAGACTCGACGACAAATTAAAACTATCAAGAGTTGTAGCAAGAAATCAATCTTTTTCGAAAAAAGAAATCAGGGGTTGCCATTTTTCAGAAAATATAAAAAAAACTAACAGGGGTTTGTGTATGGCTTTTTCGTACTTGCTTGTGTAATGAATTTAATTTATATTGAAAGTTTTTGATTGAAAAAAAAAAAAAAAAATATTTTGTGTAGTATAATAATAAACAAATTAACTTGATCTCCGTTTGACAAATTCTTGTAAACAAATGCTTTTAATAACTCAAAAGCTAGAACATTCTCTAGGATCTAAGTTTTCATAGAAAGGTTTATCTTTATCTTTCTTTATCAAGCTGTGAGCAATGTGAAGTAAAATAATAATTCGTAACGTTCTGGGGGTCAATTCCCGATCTGTGAAGCTGTGAAGTGATAAAAATTATATCATTTCAATTTTCACAGCGTTTTTTAATTTTATCACTCCACAGGCACCCCTTATGCGATTCTCAAACTCAATGTGATAAGATGTGTACTAAAAAGTACTAAATGAAAAAAAACTTTAATTTTTGAGAAAAATAGCTTATATGAACAAAAGTGTTCATAATAAACAAATTCGAATTAGCCTAGTGAGTAAGGCGGTTGCCTTTTACTCTACAGGGCTAAATTCGAATCCGGGTGAAGTTGAGATTGTTTATTTTTTTTAATTGTGTTTTTATTTGTTTATTATTTTTCACAAGAATATTGGTTTGCGATAAATAATTTATCATGTGAAAAGATTTAGGCATTTGTTTTATTTCCTTTACAAATCAAGAATCGAATTTATTATGAAAACGTAATAAAACTTATCACTTCACATTTTCACGATCGGGAATTGACCCCCTGTTCATTTAACTAAAAATGGGCGGTCACTTGTTTGTGAAAAAAAAAACATAACTTTGTGCAATTATTTCATTGGTATTTGTTTTGCAATATGATTACTTAATTTCAATTTCTTTTTTATTACAGGCTTCGTTCAAGCGTGTGACTATTTTAGATCTTTCGAACAACAAATTGATGTCCTTGGGGGTATTTTGAAAAAACGTTTATTTTATAAAATCAAAATACTTATGAAAAATTTTATTTACAGAAAACCTTTCCAACTCTTACAAACATAACAAGACTTGATTTGAGCAGGAATCAAATAAAGTTTTTGCCTGAAGATTTTGGAAATCTCCGAAATCTTAGGCATTTGGATTTGTACAACAATAAGTTGGAACATTTGCCATTAAGTTTTGGTAACTTGAATAAATTGAGGTAAGACTATGAAAATCTCATCGAACAGATTTTAATGCTTTTTAATAGTTATTTAGATCTCAAAGGAAATCCCCTTACCCCGGCATTGGCTAAAGTAGTTGGATTGTGTTTGACAGCAAAAGAATGCAATACTTCTGCTAGAAATACGGTAAGTTTGCACTCGATATCTTAGTTTGTCTCAATCAACAAAAGATGATTTTTCTTTTAGGTCAAATGTTTGGCTCGAATGCAAGAAGAAGTAGAAAAAACCAAAGAAAAACTCCAACAAGAACACGATGCTCAACTTGAAGTTTTAGCAGATGTTACAAACACCGAAGAAGCTCAAAAATCAAAAAAAGCAAAGAAGGCTAAAAATAAATCAAAAAAGACCAAAAGTGAAAATGCTTCACCAAA
Source organism: Episyrphus balteatus (assembly GCF_945859705.1). NCBI lineage: Eukaryota > Metazoa > Arthropoda > Insecta > Diptera > Syrphidae > Episyrphus > Episyrphus balteatus. The sequence goes on from NC_079135.1 coordinate 38,040,159, forward strand.
ACCAAATCCCAATATTAAATTGACCAAATCAAAAGTCGAAGGAAACTCTCCATCGAACGCTTCTACCAAGCGCAAATCGAGTACAGCTCTAAGGACAATATTCACATTTTTTATGCTTCTAGCCATCAATATATTTATAATATACGTTATAATGTTTAAGAATCCGGAAATAGCGGAGAAATTAGTTGAATTTATACCTCATCAGTATCGCGATTGGATACTCACCAAATCTGAGTACTTTCGCTTGCGTGTTTCCGATTGGATTCAGGTCATCCGTACACCACCTGGGCACAACTGACATCTAATGTTTGCCAAGCAACCATTAACTTAGTAACTGAAAGAAGCAACATCCAAAGTTAAAAAAAGGCCACCATCATTATTTATGGTGGAACGACAAAGGCCGATTTATAAAATACACAAAAAATGCGATAAATAGAAACAATTTGCTGCCACCTCATCATCAACATCTTCATCATCATCATCAACAACATCAATATAAATAATATCAACTCGTCCATACTCAAACAAACTACCTTTAAACTTTAGACAATTCTGACATTAAAGAAAGTTCCATAAAATAGTACATAATACAGTTTTTACAGTTTATCACATGCAATAGACCAGTTAAATACAAGTTAATAATACAGTTTAGTCATTCTTTACAAAGAGTTCTTTTATCAGTGTTATTCAGTCAAAGTAATTTACGATTCTATACAAAACATATTAGGTACATGCTTATCTTCTTTAATTAATTTAATTCACACACACAATTTTTTTCTGCACGTTTTTTTTATGCTTTGCATTTAATTAATATATCTTTTAGAGTATAAGTTCAAAGGTATCTACATTTATCAGTCATTTTTTTACAAATTAAATTAATAATAATAATAATAAATAATGGTTTTATACATATTTAAAAAATTTGTAACTTTGTAATTGATTAAAAACAAATCAAAAATTTTTGCAACAAACAACAGGATTCAAGAACAATTTGCTTAATACATCAAATAGTTGAGAAGATAATTTTCTTCAAATTACTCAAGAATCACCAAATGGAGCTGTTTTTGTAAATTCAAGAAATCGTGTTCAATAAAGAAGAAGAAGCCTAAAAAATCAAGAAAATAGACAAAACAATTAGTAATACTAAAAATGGTAAGTGAGAGGAAATTATTTTGTTTTAAATGTCGCTATTCCTTTTTAATCCCGTAAGTCTATAGACAAACATTTTTGACGTGAATAAATGTCTTTAAATTTATATAAATTTAGGGGCATTCTGAAAAAAAATGGTTTGACATTGTAGCACAAAAATTGTTGTTTTTTTCGAAGAGACAGTTTATACTTAAGTTCTTAAGCGTTTTACGCTTTTTGGGACCAATTACAGATTTTACTGTCTATTCGAAAAAAACACCCTTTCAACTAATTTTTTTTTAATGAAAACTGCTCTTGCTTTCTATCCCAAATGTAACCTTCTTGAAGATTCTTCCCAATCTCAAAAGTAACATAATTGCTGAATTTCAATAGGGTACCACTATTACTTAGTTTTTCCAATAAAACACCTAAAAAAACACCCTTTCACATGAAAGAAGCTTGTAGGCTTATTTTATTTTTAATAAATAACGTAAGGGTAACTTTTATACCATTAACCCTTTCGGTACCAGCGTTACTTTCATGTAACATTTATTTAAAAATTCGTCAAAAATATTTCATTAAATAATTTTTTCGGTTTCGATGGCTTAATTGAAAGATAATAACGCCTAGTTACTGGATTAGTACAAAAAGTTAGTTTAATATTATACCTTTTTTTTATCGAGAAAGGAACTGAAATTCACATTTTGTATATGGTCATAATTTTGAAAAAATGATTTAAAAAATGTTAATCCAAAAAGTGTTTTGTTTTTTTTGGCTTAGAAGAAATAGCATACATTATTAGACTGATTAAAAAAAAATTTTTTTTTTGTTCAAAGTAATGCCGAAAATATTGTTGGAAATGACGAAAAAAAATACTGCAAAAGTTTCAGCCCATCGCAAATTTCTATTTCCCATACGATTTACATGGGAAGGATTGTGTTTCCGAGTTTGGAATTTTATAAATTTTTAATGGTTCATCAATTTTTTAATTTTAGATAATTTAAAGGACTACAACAGTATTTTATTTTGTTAGCCAATACTTGCACCGTTTACAAAATAATAAAGCAAGGGTTTGCTAAACAAAAAACGGTTTTGACTTAATATTACTTATTTTTTATTTGTTTCAACAAAAATAATGTGTACCAAATCGATAGAAAATGTTGTAACAAACAATTAATAGCTTTATTTTTTGCTGTAGGACATCCTAAAGCCGAGTTATTCCCAAAAAACGATATTTTTGGGTGTTTTCGCACTGGTTTTGCATGCGTTCATTTATCAATTGCTCGGCCATCTTTGGTGATAAAGAGCTGATTTTTCCTTTAATGCAGGAAATGAATAGGGCTACAAAAAAAGTTAGAAAAATGTCAGTCATGATATAACCTTTTTTCGAAATAATGATGAAAATGTGTTTTTTAACAACAAGAATTTGACTTTAAATGGCTGCTATTTTGTATTTGCTCACTCAAATACAATAAAATTACATTTAAACGATAGGAAATATAAGAAAGACAATGTATGTTCATTTTTTGGTCTACGACAATCTGGAGCAAAGATATTAGCTTGGAAGTAAAATATCCCAAAAAATGCATTTTTGTGAATAACTCCGCTAAAAAGAATGATCAGGTGGTGAGAAATTGGGGTTAAGCCTTTCAAATATACCCCTATCGATCCATGAAATAAAACCTGACAGTGCCTCTGCTCGCAAGGTGAAATGACGCTTTGACAGGACTATTGTGTGCGTTTATAAAATTTGCAAAAATTGAATGACCAACAATTAACCGCCGAGTCGGAACCGCTAAGCAGAAATTTACTTTTTCATGACAGTGATACTCTTGGAGGTTTAGTTAATTTCTTCCTAGAATACGAACAAGTATGTTAACCCTCGGTAGAGTATTGTATACCGTATGCACCTTTTAAATTTTCAGCGTATTTATTAGTTTCCGTTTTTTGAATTGCATATTAAAGTTAGCATTCCACATCGTGATTTGTGCTCCAAATGTTGATGTGTTACTTTTATTTATAACCGACTTCCAAAAAGGAGAAGGTTATCAATTCGTCTGTATTTTTTTTTTCATGTTTGATACCTCATAAGTCATAAGTTTCGACTGGGTGATTTTGATGATTCTTAAGTATGGAAGAAAACTCTAATATAACGATTCATAGAAGTCGGTTTTTCTTGTTCATAAAATGATTATTTTATAACCATTGAAACAATAAATAATCTTGTGCCATTGTTATTAAAATATTAAAATACGGTAATGTCTTTTATTTTCTTTTATTACAAAATTATTTTAAAAGTCCAAGCGAAATCTAGCTTATATTTATCAACTAAATGCTTCCCTGGGAATTTAATATGTAGACTTGTTTTAGTTAATGACCACTAAAAGAAAAACAGAAACAATGAAAGAATATTTTTCAAAATGTTTTAAATTGTTTACCTTGATAGATGTATTTGGCATTCCTAACAATGAAATTTTCGATGATCCATCAATTAAATCATTTAATGCATACAAATCAATTTCATTATCATCATATGGATAATCCAAAACAATAGCATATACACTAGTTCCTCCATTAGGCAACATACTGCTTGTATACCAAACTCCAGGAGTAACCGTATCGTTTTGATGTAACCAAGGTTTAGTGCCGTATATAGCTTCACCATTCATATCAAGCCATTTTCCCATATCTCGAAGTCTTTCTTCGAAAATGGGTAGAATTGTTCCATATTTTGTTGGTCCAACATTTACAAGAATATTTCCGCCACAACTTACAGTGGTTACAAGTTCTTTGCAGAGAAATTTGTTATAAGTTTATGCACATTGAAAATTGTATAGTAAGATACCTTTGATAAGTTCCTTCGATGTCATATAATCTGCAAGGGTAGTGTCATAACGCTGTCCCCAACTAGTTTTGTCCAATGTGAATGCATTTTCCCATTTATGGGGTTGAAGAACTCCTAGAAAAATACAAATTCAAAGAATGTTTTACATCGAATGCACCAATACGGTAGGTTCCAATCACAGTTTACACACCTGGATTGTATCTGTCAGAGCAAGTCCAAAAGTCGCCATGCAAACAATGTGTAGCAAACCCCCATCTGTCGTTTGTGACCACTGTATCTCGAACAGGGCTTTCATTATATAGCCTAAAATACCAAATAAAAACCATAAAGATAAGTTATGGTGACCTATAAATAAATTTCGCAAACATAAGCACCAAGCGATAAAATCTGTTGAATTCCAATATGGTGGTGGAGCCTCCCAATCACCATCTGACCAAATAACTTCTGGATTATAAAGTTCAATCAATTCATGAAGTTCAGGCAGAACCTTATCTTGAACGTATTTGTTCTCCAAAAATATGTGCAATTTATCTTGAACATAGAGTCGATTGAACCACTCGAACAACGAGTAATACAAACCAAATCGAATGGAAGTTTTTTCACGAATAGCTTCAGACAATTCTCCTGTGGGTAATAAAAATGAAATTGATTAAATAAGTTTTTTATTTATTTATGATATCTCGAAAGAACGACGCACCTATGATATCGATTCCAGGCCCAACGTCTTTTGAATTCCAACTGAAAGAGTGACTTGATGGCCAGAGAGCAAATCCGTCGTGATGTTTACTCGTCAGTACTACGTATCTGTAATGAAACATTGTTTTTTTTTTCTATTTGCAATAGAGTAATTAATTTAATCATCACTTTGCTCCACTGTCTTGAAACAAAAGTGCCCATTGAGTAGCATTAAATAGCTCGGCAGTGAATTCTTTTGCAAATTCCTGATATGTAAAGCCCGGCCGGTAATTTTTCTTCATAAAATCTATGTAAGATGGTACTTTTTGACCTACGAAAAACACAAAACAACACAATTTGATAAGATTTTTAAGGCTAAACAATAATATTACTCATATACAAACCTTGCCAATTAGTCCAAAACCATTCTGAGCCATAACTTGGAACAGAATACACACCCCAATGGAGGAATATTCCAACTTTAGCATCATCATACCATTGTGGCAGAGGTCTTTTATCTAAACTCTCCCATGTTGGTTCATATTTTTGTCTTATTTTATTATCACAATCTAGATCTCCACATTCGAAATTAAATTTTGATGAATTGACTTTATCAAAACACAAAAATAATACAGTAATTGAAAGAATAACGAGAACCGGCAAATGACGACGAATCATGACTGGTTCAAGTGACGATGCAACTGAAACTAATCATAACAATCGGTCAAGTGTGAAGTGTATGAGTTCAACATCAGAGTTGAGTGTAGTACCTAGTACATCTGGTTGGATGAGTAGATTTGCTCGTTTTTGTTATCTACTCATAAATATTTAATTTGATGTTTATAAATTCTAATCGAAATGAAAATATGAGTGAAGTAGTATAAAGCATGTACTTCAAATCTGAACTTGAAAAGAAAATTAATATTAATATATTTATGGGTGTAATAAAGTTTGTGATAGGATTTCGGCAACGGTAGAACCAACTCTATCTTAGCCTGTACAATCTGTTCATCCCACAGTTTCTTTAATAAAACACAACCGTCATTTATTAAAGACCCTTTCGGGTTCGCAATTTTATTCGCCAATCCCAAACTAAATTGATGAGTTGGTATTTTATTATAAAAGCACAATTTTTTTATTTGAAAAATTTTAAACTTTATTAGATTTAAAAACCAATGGGTTTCTGTTATTTTTATCAACCCATTTCACTAAATTTGAATGTGGAAGCAGGGATTTATGTAAAATATCCACTGATTTTTTTGCTTTTGTTCGTAATTGTTTGTGAAATTTTTTTCTTTAAAAAAAAATTGTTACAAGTTTTTAAAAACAAATGAATGACATAAAATGCTTTTAAAAATTGATTGAAAATACAAAAATCTTATGAATTCTTTCACATTTAGTATGGAGCCTTAAAAAATAAGTGTAAAAGTGGAGTTAGCTTTTTTTAAACTAAGCCGATAATATAAAGTAACTAATGGAAAATAAGTTATAATTTTCATTTAACGTTTATTGAAGTATTATTTTTTTTACCAATACCAAAGTAATTGTTTGTGGGTATAACAATACTATACAGTACGACGAGGTAAGGTAATATAGAAAAGTTTATTTTTTTTAAAACCTCTCTAACGATTTTGATACAATCGCAAGGTGTAATGCAACAAATAAGGTGGAACTTTTGTTATAAAGAAAATATTTTTTAAAACGTTATGAATGGTTCCTGCCATACAAGCATTTTTTTTATTTCTGAATGTCTCATGTTGTTTTCTATTTGGTTTTGAGATTTTTGAAATCTAGTTTTGTAATTGTGTACGAAATCTGTGCGTATAAAAAAACATTTTTAAAATAAAACAACAACAACAAATGTTCAGGCAAATGTCAAACAGAGGAGTGTGTGTGAAAGTGCGTGTGCTTGTATGCGTGCATCTTTATAAAAATCCAGATTCAGATTTTTGAATCTCAGATTCATTTTTTTGCATCTCAAGCCGCAAATAGATCATGAAATCTGAGATTTTCCACTTTTTCCCCTCATCACTCCCTCTTTCAGCTGTCAGATTCACAAATCTGATTCTGAATCTCGTCAATAGAAAACCACATCATAAATAATTATTTCCGATTAAAAAAAATATGGAACCGTTGAAGAAAGCGTCTTAAAAAAAACAAATTTTTGGATTTTTAAAAAAATTTATATTTTTTTTTTTGAAAACTGGTTTGTTCAAATTTGGTTTTTAATGTTGATTAACAGGCTTAATACAATGGTGTAGCTGTGGCTGTATCTTGTAGTACTGTCAAAATTTTACTGAGGGAAACAACAACAAAAGTTGGCGGCAGCTGAGCAAAGAGTTGAGAATTCTTCAACTTGCGCCACAAACTACAGCCACAGCTCCACCATTGTATTCAGGGGGTAATATTTTTTTAGAAATAACATACAAACTTTTTCCTTTTTAGGAATAGGTATACAAAATTATTTTTTTTTAAAGACTAACGATTTTTAAATTTTTTTTGTTTCTAAAAATTTCTTTTTAAACGAAAAATCAAATGGCGTACATCGTTTTGTAGTCAAAATCAATTTAAACAGCGTTTATAAAAACAAATTTATGCTTTCTTTTAGATTACTAATGTTTATGAAATTACTTAAGAAATAAAATCATGTAATTATTCCTTCTTTTGTTTTTCATTCAAATATCGTTTCAACTTATAAATGGACCTTTCGAAATTGTATCTATAAGACTTGTTTTAACAAATCGTTTCAATAATAGTACCAACCATTTAGCTTAAAAAACAATCTAAACTAATGTAAAATCCCTAACAATTTTTGTAACTGTTGTTTTAGATTTACAGACACTATAACAGAATAGATAGCGGTAGTATTAAATTTGTTTCTTATTATCTATATTGGAATATGTTGTTGCAACTATGTAATTAAAAACGATCTTAATTAGTTCACCACGACTGAACGTGCGATACAGTCGTGTATGCACTGTGAAAGGTAGCTTACACTTCAACTGGGTTGGACTTTTTTTACTTGCGATTTAGGTGCTACTTATATCAAGTTAGACATTACTAAAAAAAGGATCAATTAAACATAGGCGTTGCAGCCTAAACGGAATGATCGATTTATCTTCAAACTCGGTATGTACCGTTTTTCAAGACTTTCAAGAGGGGTTTTTTGGAATTAATTTTTAAGAACCGAAAGTAAGGTTACTTCCCAAATATCCATTTTGGTAAAGTTCAATTTTCTTTAAAACGGCTCAAAGGATTTTAATGAAAAAATTCAAGTATTTATTTTTTAGACAAGGCATAGCTTTTGACGAAAAGTCTTTTTCATAGAAGCGTTTTTATTTTAGGAAATTTTTTTTTTATGAAATAGCATTTATACAGTTTTAATATACGAATGATTGATATTTTGAAAAAATAAAATAACATTTTTTTTTGGAAAATCTAACTTTTGAAATTCTCGTCCGAAAAAAGAACTGAACGAAACTAAGCAATTCGCCATTATAGTTAATTAGCTTGTATTCGTTTATTTTCATACGACACCATCAGGGATGGGACTTTTTGAAAAAAATGTCGAAGTAGATTTGAACAAAAAACGCAGTAGATTCATTTTTATCGCAGTAGATTTTTATATTTTTAGAATTTCATAAAAAATAACAAAAACTAAACATTAGAAAATATAACAAAAACGGACCAAAACAAAAATTTATGCATTTTTGTATTAATTATACGTAAAAACACACGTTACGTATTAAGGCTTAACTACATTGGCTCAAAAAGTGAAAAAGTACAAAAGTGAAAATTTTCAAACACATTTTTCTATAGTTTTTCGGGATGAAAAATTAAAACAAATGATGAAGAAAGCTTACTTTTTGGTCTAATAAACAATTTGTATACTCTTTTCCACAAAACAATTGCGCTAGCCAGAAAAAAAATATTTTCACTTTTGTAGGTACTTTTTCAAAAAGTGGTGTATGTAGTTAAGCCTTTAGAATGAGATTGACTGCATTCAGAAGAACGATCAAACAAATAATATAAATAATATGCTGATAATATTTTTACATGAGATTCACGTGGAAATTTTCCACACGAAGCATTTTTGTTCGCATGGAATTTTAATAACGGCAAAACTAGTTCTTTGTTCGCCACTAAATTTTAAGTGAGAAGAGATCTGTCGACTACCTCGCAGAGTGTTGCCAGAATATTTTAGAAGCAAGGAGCCGATTTTGAAAATTTTGGAGCCAAAAATAGCCTTTTTAAAATATGGCATAAAAAACGCATATAGTTTTGTTTTGCTATGAGATTTTTGATTTTTTTTTAATTTTCTGAAAATTTTTGCATATTAGACCTCAAGTAAATTTATTTTTTTTTTTTCATACCTATTTGATACCTATTTGTATATTATGGTTTTTATGCTCATTGACGGGCATGAAATCAAATTAGTAGTAGTCAATAATGAATAGTGTATGCAAATTGGTTATCTCTGTTCACATCTTTAATAAATTTTTGTTGTAAAATGCTTTGATTTCAAAGGAGCCTTAAGTCGCCAAGTTCAAAATTAAAAGGCCAAATTCCGATAAATCGGAAATCAAAATTTTAAGTAGCGGGTGAAATGTTCAAAGAGCTTGTTTGGCGATAAATAGCAGGCTCTGGCAAACACTACCTCGCACATTACCTGAACAAAATACGGGGAGTTTTCTGAACGTCAACAACTTTCCTCACGGAACTCATAATAGAAATAAAAGTAAAATTAAATTTTTTTCGGGTGAAATCTTGTTCACATGAAACTCACAATAGGCTGATATTTTTTTTTTTTTGTAAAGCAAAAAGTGCAGTAGATTTTATTTAAAGGCAGTAGATTTGTTTCTTGAAGAAAATGCAGTAGATCTACTGCAATTGCAGCAAAGTCCCATCCCTAGACACCATATGCTCTATAGTTGGGCCTTAAAACTTTAAAATAAAGAAAAATATAAATTGTTTCATTATTATAACCTCTGCTGTATAAGAGTACCATAAACGTCAATGTTATTGTGGGTACAGAACACTGCTTCGTTAAAATTAAATTTAACGAAAAATTTTAATGCGAAAAAACCAAATTGTGGTTCTTGTATAGGATATCCAAAAAGAATAGTCTGTCTTTTTCTAGTTAAGGTTATTTTTTACGTCATAGTATTTTTTTTTTAAATGCATGCGAATGCAAAAAAACCAAACAAAACCATTTCTCTGCTAAGTTCTCTCATTTAAGAGATTTTATTGTTCGAAAAAATCGAAAATCCGATAGTAAAAAAAATTCTCTTAAATTCTGCCAACTGTGCATTGCCTACATACAAACATACACATGTAATCAAAATACATTCAAACTTAAAGACCCAATGTTAAATGCCAAATATAAAACTGAAGAGTTTTCCTAGCATTTTAGACATTCACTTGCGTCGGTTTGTTTGAAGCGAAAGGTTGTCGCTGCTCCTCGAGTGTGGTGCAAAGAAAAAAAGTGTATATATCGGTAATGGGAAGAGCGCGCTTTTAAACTGTAATATAATTAATTATTGATTTTAGTGTTGAATAAAACACTACATATTTAGCGAGCAAGAGAAAAATTAAACAAATTATAATTCCAGTTCCAATAAGTTATTATACCTCATGTAAGTTGTTTTGTTTGTTTTTTAATTGTTTTAATATATTTGGAATTAAATTGATTAATTTTTTTGATTTTTCGAATGATTATAGTGGAAAAATATAATTTTCCGCTTTAAGAACAAAAATTTCCCTCTTTAATCGACACGGTTGTACTTTGTACATAATACGAAAAAAAAAATCAATTCATGAGAGATGTCCCCAGCTTATTTTCGTCATCATCGCTAAACGAAGCGAGACACGTTGAACATATTTCGTGTGTGTTTTAGGTATTCGGCTTCTTTTATTTTATTACGAGTGCATTCGCACTGTAGGCTATTTTAAGGTACACCACACATTATTGGCAATTTATTTTAGTCTCAATTTTTGTGTCTCTCGGTTCCGAGGAGACTGTGCGAGACAGGTAAGAAGAACTTTGAGTTCTTCCACCGCATGTGGCATATAACATTGATGCATCTTTTTTTATTCTGACTTTAAAACGTACCTCCTTACATTGTTATATACAGAGGTATAAATCGACCTCGAGGCAGTTTTTATTTTACTTTTGTGTCTCGCATCGTCCCTCTTCGAATGTGTATAAATATAAATGTGTTTCTTTTGAGTTTAACACGTTGGCAATTTTTTTGTAAAAGTGAAAGAATATAGTTTGGAATGTTCCCTATAGTTTGCATAGGCAATTTCACACTATCGATTTCTGATTAGATACACTCTATAGTGCCCCTATTTGTTGTTGCATTTCTCTTTAAGAGGACATGGATTTGTCAGCAACCATGCAGCGGAAATAATTGAATAGTGTCATTCTTATACACACGTGTTTAACTGATTTTTGCTATCTCATCCCAACTTGACAATAAAATCAACATTTTCAAGCGACGCACAAACTACCTACCTACCTAACTAATTTCTAAAGAATTTAATTGAAAATTGTTTGGTTCTTTCATATAACAAGTAGGAGTTGCATTATAAATCAAAATGCAAACATAAGATAAGATGTTATCAGTAAAACTCTGTTGGATCTCTCCGCATGTGGGTCGATTTATATTCGAATCACCTACCTACATTATATTAATCACATTGAATGTGCTTTGTCATCATGTTTATCAATTGAGTGCATTATTTTTTTACAACAATGACCACTTCAATAATTTTGTTTGTTTTTCTAAGAACTGCATTGATTTTTTTTGAATTAGAATAATCTAGGTCTCGATAAATCAGACAACTTAAGTGTTTGTGTTCATTTAACTTAGTTTTTTTTTTTTTTTAATTTTGAAAATTTTTTTGTTATAAGGAAATTTTATAATCGAAGCTTCAATTAGTCCTTAATAATCGATTTGGTACAGTTAACTTCTGGCGTAAATGGCAAAATCTTTCTCTATAAAAAAATGGAATTGTAATTATCGTAGCTCAACTGGAGCTAATGTCAAAAACGAACGCAAAATACCTAACTCCCCTTCCGTCAGATTGAAAATTACCCATGCGTCATGCCATTTAAAGTAAACGGAAGCAGTTTTGATTCCAGATAAGAATATTGCAATTTGCTGTCAAGTTGTCGTAAGCTGAGTTTGAAAGTCAAGAAGTTGATGAAAACTTAACGAAAAGTTTATGAGCCTCAAAGAATTTTGTGCGCATTTTAAAGATTCAACTTTAATAGACATATGTAAGCAATCATAAGCTACTCTCAGAAACTTAACGAAAATTTGCTTATGTAGTCTAAAATATTATTTTTATTACTCAACATAATTATGTTAACAAATAATGTAATTATGCTTCGAAAATCAAAATTATTGCATTGAACGTTTTGTTGGATTTTCCATTTTTTTTTCTTTTTCTTCCGACGTTTTTTTCTGGCCCTGTCCCCACAATTCGTTCGAAATCTGCGATATTATTTCGAACTTTCAAAACCAAGTTCATCTGCGCAAAGTGGATAGAACCAAATTCGATTTTGTACAATTTACAATTGTTGACAGCTGTAAAATTTACTGAATTTACGAAACTGAACGAAAATTAGCAACTCATTAATTAGACTATTTTGTAACCTAGTTGATTGTCAGCCAAAATTTTCTTCGTGAAGAGTAAAAAATGCTGGCGGTTTTGAACATTTTGTTAAAAATTTAACTTGACGAAACTTCTCAGTAGAATATATTAAGTTTTATTCTGTATTTGACTAACTTCGTATGAAACCCAGTTTAACTCATAGGTTTTGAATTTTATCAATATCAAATTTATATAGCTTAGCCAAAATATTGTTCTCGGGATAAGTTGAATCAAATTTGTGAACTATTTTAATAGCTTCGTATTTAACTATTTAACAGTTAAAATTAGTTAATTTAAAAAATAATTAAAAAAATACGAGTACTTCGAATGACTATTATAATAGTAACAAATACATAAATATTTTTTAACTATTTTAATAGTTATCTCGATATTAACTATTTTGTTCTCAGAGTGTATTATAACCGGAAGCAAATGGATGCTAGAGTCACAAAGCATGAAACGTTTCTTTCCGTCCTGTCAAATGGAAAAAAAAGAGTAAAACATGCAGTCAGCTTTCAATTTCATCCCCATAAAGTTAAAGTGGATAGGAATCGCAATTTGCGTTCAAAAACAAAACTGAACGAATCTTTTTACCAATAAACACCATAAAGTGTACTATTCTCTTCCGAACATACTCATTGAATAGAGCTTATAAATCTGAGGTGTAGTTAAGGTTCGAAAACAAATGTTTTAAAAAACTATTAACGTCGTTATTGACAATTTACATTCAAAACAGCAACTAAGTAGATAACACAGATACGAGGTTCTGACTTCTAAATAACGATTAATGTAAATAATTATTGAATCGAAATAAATCGATAGGAATTAAAAATAAAAAAAAAAAACATATTTATTTATTTAACGCTCGTGTTTGTTGTTATAATATTACATTAGTTGTGTAAATATTATTTTTCTGTTTTCAATTTTATTTCAACAAAATAAAAACAAATATCATTTACGTATGCAAAAGACAGTTTTTTTTTAAAGTTTTTACTTGACTGTTATCAATAATATTTATTATCAGTTTTGTACTAAGTACATAACGATGGATTGTGTCAATTCATCACTTTCAGTCAGTCTTTTTTTTTTAAATAACAACTGGAAATGATAGCTTTGATGTTTTTAATAAAATTCATGATTATAAAATAACAAACCATTTCGAGTGGTTTCAAACTTAAATTACAGTTGTGGCAATGTGCTATCTTATTAATAAAAAAAAATGCAGGAAGCTATCTATTTCATTTAATAACCGCAACACAAAGGCATATAGAAATCTTTATATGTGTACTTCAAAAATAGTACTTCTGAACTAATTATATACCTAATTTCTATAGTTGTTTTTTTTTTTTTCAAGATTTAAAATGTATAATCAATTATTATTATCTGCCTCCATGACTCTGCGCCTACATTCGTTAATTGAATAATGACATCAAAGCTAAATAAACAGACAAATAAGCTCTCTATAAATAAATGATAAAAACAACATTGCTGCAGTTGGAAGTCAGGTATTTAATGCCCCAGCCCAGACTATAGTCTTCATTAGGTTGGTGGCAATCAAAATTACAATATTTACTTTACTAAAGCACTCGATATTTATACAGAAATAATTAAGCTTCTAAAAAAGAATTCGTTCGTTGACATTTGAGATTATTTGATTAAAGAGAGCTTAATTGCTTGAAAAGAATAATGTTGCTATATCCATAGTTCTATGGGTACTGCATTTGTCTAGCAAAAAAAAAAAATTGCATGATACTGTAAAATTTTGAGCAAATTGCAACATTTCAATGAATGAATCAGAGTGTTAATTGCTTTTTAAACGCTGTAATTTTATCATGCAATTTTTTTAGAATTTTTTCATTCTTGACGATGAAAATCACTGCTAGATATGTATGTAATACACACAATTCAATGTTGAACTTACTGCTCGTTGAAATTACCCTCGCCACATTTAACTATATTTTTGTGAATAATGAATTTAATTATAGTTTTCGAAACATCTACCACAAAACAAAATACTGTTACTACTTGCAACCACGATAGTGTATAATATAATGGATACCTATTTCCATAAAACTACATATATAAGTCTTTTAAGGTCGAAAAATATATTGGGTGTCAGTATGCGATAACTCTATTTCACAACCTAATTGCAATATATTACTGCAAACATTTCATTAGTATCTATAATCTTGAATAAGGATTTCATATAATACTACGATATCAACAGTCTAATCCCCTAAATAAATTGGTATAGCTGTTGCTCGTAGTAGAACTTGATTTCACAAATTTTGAAAGCAGGTACTATTAACTACAGCTACATCATTATTGTTTTCACTTAGTGAAATTGATAATTTCATCAAATATATACTTCTGAATCACCTAATAAATTGCGTAATTTTCGTTTAATAACGTAAATAAACAAAACTGCAATTTCAAACGTTACGTGTATGTGTTGGAGCTATAAAACAAAATCATAATCATCTCAATTTCGGTTTGAACACTTGGAATTGAATTCTCGAAATTGCGCAATTTCGAGCAAGTTCAAAAACTACTATTAGCCAATATTTAACATAATCGCTTATTATATTAAATAAGTAAAATATTATAGCAAAATATTATAGTAAAATATTATAGCAAAAGAAAGTTTTTAATATTTCGTTTTTACATGCTGAAATAAATCTTAACGAAACTTAAGGCATATTGTAATCTAATTAAAGAAGGAACAAATGTGTTTCGTTCAGTTTTGATATTAGCATTAATTTGGTTACATCACGGTAAAGCCTTTATGTGAGTGCTGCATTATTTTGTGAGACACCGTTAGATACACGCATCATTCCTATTATCAAAGCGGATAAATTGTCAAAATGACGTGCAAAACTGAAAATCGCAAAAAAAAAGCTATTACCACTTGACAGAGACTGGTTGTTATTTTCTATTTGTCAAAGTCATAGTTTTCAAAAATCAAATCAACAAATTTTTTTTATGAAAATGTCCATAAAACAAAAGATATAAAAATCTAACAACAAAGTGATTCAATTCACCTAGACTATTGACTACTGTCAAGGTTTCGTTAAGTGATTATGTACCTGCATTGCATTGTTTTTACATAAAAGAATTTACATAGAAAAGGGTTAAAAGAATAGAACAAAAAAACAAAAGAAAAAACAATAGTGTGGGCACTATAATAAGTTAAAAGCTGACGTAATTTTTTCCCTAAAATCAACACATGGCAGGCTTTATAATATTTTATCGAGGCCGTTTTTCAATAAAAAATATTTTCAATCATTTTCGAGACAAAATAACATTCCATTTACAGTTCATAATATAAAATTAACAATTTTAAGGAAAATTTATTACTCTTTGTTGTTTATTTAACCCTTTCGATACCAGCGTTACTCTCATGTAACATATCTTTAAAAATTCGTAAAAAATATTTTATTAAATAATTTTTTAGGTTTCGATGGCTTAATTGAAACATAATAATGCCTAGTTACTGGATTAGTATAAAAAGTTAGCCAAATATAATACTTTTAATTTTTTTTTATCGAAAAAGCGACTGAAATTCACATTTTTTTTTATATATGGTCATAATTTTGAAAAAAAGATATAAAAAATGTTAATCCAGAAAGCCTTTTGTTTTTTGGCTTAAAAGAAGTAGCATACATTATTGTTCTATAAAACGTTATTTTCTCAGTTGTCCGACTTTTTTTTGGTGGCCATAGGCAATGTATGTTACTTACATGTAATATGAAAGTAACACATTAGTTTTGCTGTTTGTTATTTTGGAAAATAACTTTTTGCTATTCATATTTTTTAGTTGTGGTGTTTTTGACACGATAATACTGAAAAAAAAAACATTTTTTAATATTGATTTTCATAGCTTGGGTTCGAAGGGTTAAGGTATTTTTCATTGACATAATTGTTCCTTATAAATAAATAATAAAAAAATAAATAAACTTTTAAACATTTAAATAAGTTCTTATATTATAAAACTAAACAGTCTAGATGAACACCCCTAAAACATTGAAACTTCGTTCACAAAAGTTAATCAAACATACTTTTTGAGTATTTAGCTTTGTTCAATGAATAGCTCCATTTTCTAAAACTACCATTTCTTACTAAAAAAAGTTCCGTTTGGATCTATTATTATACTTAAAGCATAAAAATATATTTTTATTTGATATCTTCAACTAAAGTAAAATAAATGAATTAGTTTTGCTTTAAAATCGATTTAAGTCGTTTTAAGAATTACCTAATTTATCGATGATAGGCCTATAACTCTTCAAATTCATTGAAATTCACCCCTGGGCAATAAAAACATGGATTGTTGCCAATATATTTTGTACTATTTATTTCTAATTTTTTCCTCACACCTCTTTGTACTACATTGCAAGTTATTTGCCAAATAGCAATAAGTATTTTCCTTTTTTACAAATGTTCTGCGCAAGGTTTTTTTTTTATTTTATTCTTACTCGCGACCAAGCCTTCTTTTAATGGGCTAGAATACATTTCTGTTAGCATAACACAAACGGATGTCTATAACCTTTAATATAAATATAACAGTTTCTTTTGATATCAAATGATATACCTACTTTCATTGAAATGAAATCAATATCTCTATACTAACTGTTGTTTACTTGAAATATTGTTCTGGTAGGTTATGTGGTGAAGCATATCCGGCCGATTGTGTCGTTATCATTTGCTATGTGTTGCCTCTTATCTAACTGTGAAACTGACATAAGAAATGAATTAAAAGTCTACATTTATATTGAAAGTGAGTTGTTAATTATTATTTGTATCTGTTCTGAATTGATGTACAAGCTAAATCAATAATAACAAAAAATAAGATACAAAACAAAAAAAACAAAAAGATATACGCACGAGAATGAAACACTCAACAACCTTCAATTGTATACATGTGTCTAAAGTTAAACAAACTTAAGTTATTTAATATTATTTAAGTACCGATAGATGTCTTGAAGACTATGTACGCCTCCGCTACGCAAATTTAGTATCTCTTAGATACACACTTTGACTTCCGTTCTCTCACAACCTGGTGAAAGTATTTTTACAAAACAAATAATGCCATCAACTTGCAAAGCAATAAATCTATATTTTTTCTATCTATGTACGTGAATTGACACAAATAATTTATGTTTACATAGTATCCTCTTGTATTAGTCACCAAAGAGTATACAATACCATGTATATATGTATTCTATTTAATCAGTTATGAGCGGAAGAGAGCTCCATAATCCCAAAATAACATCGTTTTTATATTCAAAATTTTTTTGAGGTTAGCATGACGTCATTGAAATTTTTAAATCGTCATGGAAATCAAGAAACCATGAAGCACACAAAAAGTGGCGGCGGCCCCTGGAAGAGTGAAATTGCTGATGAAATAATTTCTGCAAATTTCAACTTCTTCCAAGAAGTAAAAGAATAGTGTAGACAGAGATACAAAAAAATTCTATTCTAACCGGCGACGACGACGGCGATGAAGCAAAATTCTAAGAAAATGAACGATACAAAAAAAACCATGACCATGTGCTGTTTGGATAGCAAATCCCACACTTATATTAGTGTTTTATTTTGTTGTTGTGTATATGATATCGAATTTCGTAGTTCGATAAGAGTAGATACTTTTGACGCGTGTACCTATCTTATTTTATGCAATGTCAACTGTCAACGTTAGATACCTTTTTCTAACATGCTAAATGTTAATGTGTTTACAGTGCTGTGCTTATAGTTTTGATTTTTTTAATTTTATAAAATAGTTTTCTTTGGAATGCTGAGTTTTTAGAAGATTTCATTGGTCAGATGTCATACAAAGTTAGGTGACATTTAGGTGACATTTGGTTTCATCAAAGACCTCGTTTCATGAACATGAACACCCCGAAAATGATATATAGTGAAGCAACCAGCTGTCAACAACAAATTTATGTGGTAAAGTGATTTTATATGAGATTTTGACAGTTCGTTTACCACACTTACCAGTTCACCCCGTCTGCTACAATTTTATGCACGAATACCCTTAATATTCCATAGATGTTCGTCTTGCAGCAAACAGCACGTGTGGTACAAAGTTTTGATGCCAACTTGACATAGTGCCAATTCAATTTCATCAATGGCGTGTTAAAAAATTCAGTTCAAAAAATCAAACCAAATCAATCAAATGACATAACCTTGATTGTCAAATCGCATTGTTTTGTTCGTTAAGTGCCATCCCCTCTGAGATCACATGTCTTCGAAATGCATATCACGAATGTGTTGCCAGAAATTATTTATCATCTGACGACGCACGCTGACAGTGATCGCATTACCAGTCGCATTCTCACGCATTTACTTCGCCAACCCGAAATTCCCACGAACTATAGTTCGCTGTCAATACCTACATAGCATATTGTATTTTTTTATCAGCACCGCAAATAAAAAATTCTGTTCTGTTCCAATATGCTCGAAGTTTGAAAGTTGCTGAGCCATATTTTTCTTAGAACAAATAGCACGAACACAAACAGATCTTTTATGATTCAAGCTGTACCAGTGACCTCAAATTTAATTTATTAATTTAACCATTGCCGGGGAAAGATTTATTTGGATGACCCAAATTTTCACAACTTTTCAATTCTTCAATCAAACAGATCTTTTTTGCTTTTCAACCGACTCATTATTATTATGTCCATCTGTCAAATTTAAGTTGCACAGCGCTTATAGGAGTTTCAAACCAGCATATAAATAGTTATGTACAAAAACACTGTCTCCAGCGTTTTTGTCGTCTCGTTCCTAAAGAATCGTAAGAAACTCTTCTTATCCTCGAATATGACAGCTGTCAAACAGGAACATGGTACGACTGACACAAAAAAGCACTAAAATCGTGTTCACTTCGTTCAAAGGCTTCAAAATATTGGTTTTTATTTCTCAGCACTGTAATATATGTAAATTTATTTCGGTTTCTCCGTACCTGTAGGTACTATCTAAAGTGCAAAATGCATGACGCACCATATCCGTCATTGACAATAGGATTTTGTACATAATTTTCAAAAACTGGTTTGCTTTTCAAGGGGGAATATTTTTTATAATTGCATTTATACATTGCAGTCGATTTTAAGGGCTGACCGCACCTTTATAACATTTTTCGTTCGAAATGATTCTAATGTCTACCACATCTTTTCTTTGAATTTGAAAATTGGACCTTGTTCGATATGCTTTCAAAGAGAATATTGCTATCAAAGAGAGAAGGTATAGTTTTCATCAAATTTCATTTGAATCCTCCTCGACTCCAATTAGAAATGCAAATTTTAAACAAATACTATTCTCTTTGTATATTTTATCAAGAGAAGTTTTAAAGAGTTTTTCTTTTATCGATTGTATATTGTTTCATTGAAGAAATAACAGAGTCAAAATCATACGATTATAAAAATTATTCACGTGCGATTTCTCTAGATGAATTTATCTAAGAGAATTTTTCTTTGATTTTGGGCGGGAAGATTTTCTCGGTCGACGGTCGTCGTTTCGTTCTGGGGGTATTCTGGTTTTCGACCGAATTCGAAGTTCATCAATTGAAAAAAACACGTGGTCGATGTGAAAACGTAACGTAGTAGTATTGAGAGAGACAATCTGTCGGAATATCGAATATGTTTGTATGTATGTAGTTTGAAAACTATTGTATAGTACTTGAAGAGATTTTTTTAGTTTGCAGCGGTAATATGCCAACAAAAGAAAAAAAAAAAAAAAAGAAGACGAACAAGGGCGAGGCTGTCGGGGAGTTGGGGGTCTCGTCGAGTCGACTTGCATGCATAATACTTGGCGGCATCGGCTGATGCAATGCGTTTGTCTTTTTACGATGAAGATCCATCGTTCGAAACATTTTTAGTTTGACAAGAGAAGACGCCACCATCAATGTCTCACAAAATTAGATTGATTGAAAATTATTCAAAATCTTTAAATAATTTGATTTATAAACTGAAAGTGATTCAATCTTCTGATGGTATAGGAATGTGAATGAGAAATTAGATAAAAAATAAATCAACTATCTTGAATGTTTTACGTATAGAGAATGTAGAGATAGGTTAGGTTCACGGTTCACTTAAGATTAGTTGATAGACTTTAAATAGATTTTTCTTCGTAATTTATCGTAAGTGGTTTTAGGTATAGTTTTTATACAATAATTGAAATACTACCTAGAACTTTTCATATCATTAATTACTCCATTAAGCTTTTCGGTTAAGGTAATGATGGTAACATTATTGAATACTGCTCAAATCTCAAAATTAAGTCTCTTATGAACATTTTCTTTGCATCGATTTGAAACCTGTTACATAGTTTTCTCTAAATCAACTATTAAATAGTCAATTTTTAGTATTAAATATGTAGTTATATATGACTATTTAAATACTTAGTCAATAAAAGCCGGTTTTAACTATTTTTTCTCTGAGTGTATGATTACATACCTTGAGTTAAGTTTAATCTTTTACATGAACTTGAACTGTGAATTGTCCAATGCCAGAAATTGGAGTAAAAAAATGCCGATAAAGAAGTATAACTTCAAGAAGTGATGCACTTAATTTTTTTTCATAGCGTTTGACATTTGGTGCGCAAATCGAAAAATTTCCTGATCAATCAAAATTGTCAGATATCAAACGAAAAGTTAAATTGAAATTTTTTAGTTCACAAGTTGTGAAATGCGTCCGGATTATTATTTGAAAAGCGGAATGATTCAAAGTATTAATTGCATACCACTGAGAGGTCTCTGATGGATGTAACATTATTCAATTGGAACAAAAGATTTCAGCTGTCAGATTCTTGTATTTTTTTGGTAATTACTGGGGCACAACATTTTCGGATTCACTTCTTCCACCCAGAAAATATTAGTTTGCGCGAAATTTTAAATCTTATTGCTGATTTCTGGTTCGTCACCAAAATTCTCCAAGAAAAAAAAAAAAAATACTGGACATTTCAAACAACCTTTATCCGAAACTCACAAATGAGAAAAGTGGAATTCAATATTTTCGGGTGGAATCTTGCTCACGTGAAAAATCACGACAGGGCTGCTTTTATTGATAATCGAAATCTAATCATAGATTTCCCATACTTTTTCAGTTTTTACCGATTGGAACGAAATCTCCTCAAAATTCACTTGGTTTATAACACTTTTTTTCTGCCGGGTATAACAGTTTAAACACATTCAGCGGGAAAAAAGAACACTGTATCCAGCGTTTTTGTCGCGTCGTTAATAAAGAATCATAAGAAACCGTACTTATCCTCAAATAAGACAGCTGTCAACAGGAACCTTATACAGCTGACACAAAAAAGTACTTAAATCGTGTTCACATTTGCCTCAATCCGCCGACTCATTTTGACGTTTAACTTCGTTTAAAGGCTTCAAAATGTTGGTTTTTATTTCTCAGAAACTCACAAATGAGAAAAGTGGAATTCAATATTTTCAGGTGGAATCTTGCTCACGTGAAAAATCACGACAGGGCTGATTTTATTGATAATCGAAATCTAATCATAGATTTCCCATACTTTTTCAGTTTTTACCGATTGGAACGAAATCTCCTCAAAATTCACTTGGTTTATAACACTTTTTTTCTGCCGGGTATAACAGTTTAAACACATTCAGCGGGAAAAAAGAACACTGTATCCAGCGTTTTTGTCGCGTCGTTAGTAAAGAATCATAAGAAACCGTACTTATCCTCAAATAAGATAGCTGTCAACAGGAACCTTATACAACTGACACAAAAAAGTACTTAAATCGTGTTCACATTTGCCTCAATCCGCCGACTAATTTTGACGTTTAACTTCGTTTAAAGGCTTCAAAATGTTGGTTTTTATTTCTCAGAAACTCACAAATGAGAAAAGTGGAATTCAATATTTTCGGGTGGTAGCGTACAGGTTTTACTCAGAATGTTCGGTCTTTTTTTTTCGAGCTCGTAGTTCGTGCTCTGAACAAGCTTTGAACGATTTCTGACAAAAAATATACACTTATTTTGAAGTTCTGAACGCTCTGAACGCAGCTATTAGCATCCATGGTATAAAAAGAGAAGGTATGATCATTAGAAAAAAACTCAGTATCGAGAACTGTCAAAACTTATGGCTACTTAAGGTTTTGACAGCCCAGCCCAATGAAATTGTTGTTGTAAACAAATTTGTCTTGGAAATTGTTGTTGCTTTTGACTTTGCCAAATGCCAAACGTCAAAACCTTATTACCCCATTTTGTAAGATGGCGGCTCTAATGATCATACCTTGTCTTCATGATTAGCATCTGAAAAAGGAAAGATGTCAAAAGAAATCTTATTTACGTGGGGATAATTTGCAGTGAAAAGGCTATTCAATATCTTGTATCTAGAAAAAATAAAATCCTTAGCTTTTGTTTCCCTATTTTCTTCTAATGCTAGAAAAGATGCTCAAATAAAGCTTTTTTTTTTATTAAATAAAGCAATTCAACTTCTTTAACATTCTTTAATTTTAAGAAGATTAAATATTTTTTGTTTGAAATTCTTCAATCAAAAACTAACAAACATCATGTACCTACTATATAATAAAGTATACTTGTAGTAGTATGTCCATTGTACACATGAGTATTGTATTTTCTAATCTCAAGAAATTCTAAACAGTCTCTCAAAGATTTATGTCAATTAAGAAAAAAAAAACGTTTTTGTTGGTATGTTGCGTGGGATTTTGCACTGATGCTAAGCAACTAATATATTTATATACCTAATTTAATACTCCTCTAAAAAAAAAAATCTCATAGAATAATGTTTCTCTTTTGATTTTGTCACTGTGTGAAGTCCCGAAATCTGATTCTGCGGGTTTCTTAAAATTAATTGGATCTCATCAAAAATGATTGATGCTTCACATTTTGGTTGAAAAGCGCACTTTAAGTGTCAAAAGACAAATTCCATTTTAATTAAATTCAATGTATAGTTGAGCGGATACATAGAGAGCATAATAATGATTATATTTCTAACAAAAGGTCAAAGAAAAAGATCAAATAAAAATTGTTGAATTCTTATTTGAGAATTAAGAGTGATAACATTTTTGAGGGTGTGTTTGTAATAGTTAGTTAGGAAGATAGCTTTATAAGGAAGTATTAAACTATCTAAGGTTCTATTTTTCAAAAAGGATACTCTAGTCGCGATTGTGCCGAGAAATGACAGTTGCGAAAAATTATAGTTAGTTTTACGAGAGATTAAAAGTTAAAATTATCTGTGTGAGCGAAACTGAGCATAGAAAATTGATAAGGTGTTTCACGATAGTCAATTCGAAAAAAGATGTAGGAAACAATATTATAAAGCTTAAATATGTACATAAGTGCTATTGAAAAGATTGTTTTGGTGAATTTTTTTTGATAAAACCTCAACAATTCGCAATAACTTGAGTCTTGATTTTTTTTGTCGAAGTTTTTTTTTTTTAAACGAAAGCATAGTATCTCTAGATTGATAGAGAATATTTCTCATATTTGATTTCCGTGTAGATGAATAAATCTTTCTTTTAGAAATTGTACTCTTATCATTTTTTTTTTGTTGGTATTAGAGAACAAAGACCTTAACCCACATGTTCGGCTTTATGATCTTGATATTCTTATCTTCATGAACTAGAACCTAACACCTTAGTTTCCTTATCAGCTTCAACATAACAATAAATACATAATATTAATTATGTCTTTTTGGAAAGTTCGGTCAGAGGTGGATGTAATTCAGTTCAAAGTTAAAAAAAAATACTTGTTGAGAGAAAAAGTTTTACTAGGGGTATATCATGAAACGGTGGTAAACCTGATAAACCTGGTAAAGTGGCTAATGTCTCAAAATTGTATATGGGGTAGACCTGTTTGCTTACCATATTTACCAGGTTTACCAAGAGTTGCATGAATACCCCTACTGTCTTTTTGACCGCTTTATACTTTTTGACTGTTTTTTTATTCCTCTGAAACCTTGTTATAAATTTAATCAAACATACCTACTTCAAAACAAGAGAACAAATGTTGGGAGCTGTTAAAGTTGAAATGCGTTGTAATAATTTCAATTAAACGTCAAGTAGTGGCAGAAACTAGTGCCTCGGCGTTTTGAAGAAATTTCAACACAAATGACAGCAAAATTGATTAGCCATTTCTTTTTTTATCTTTTGCAGCCGCCACATTTTTTGACAGAAGAACACTTTGCTTCTTACTTGATTTTTGGTTCTGTTTGTTTACTTTACAAACGCAGGCATTTAAAAAAAGGCAAACTTTTTGTAATGCAAATTCAGGCAAATTTTGAACTTCTTACTCAATTTTAGAGACAACCCTTAAAAATCCAGATTAATTTATACAATTAATTTGTAAAAAAAATAAATTCTTGTTTATGCCACCTTGTTAACGTACCTGCAGGCAAACTTAAGTTCATATTCTGAATAAAAAAAAAACATCTTAAATTTTTTCTAGTTTTGTATTTAAATAAATGCAAATTGCAATATGCATGGGCGAATAACCTATCATCGAAACCGCAGACGTTTTATTGGGTTTCTCAAAAGGTAACAATTCAATAAATGTACTAGAATACAAAACTGTATAGATATATCTCAAAAAGATGGTGTTGGTGGTTTTTGCTATAAATAATGTAAATAATGGCTTCATATCAAGACACGCAATATATATAAAATATCGTGTATGGTAGCTATATCTCTCGCCAGATTATTAAACAATAATTTTGTAAAATTTATGCAATCGCGATTACCCTTACTTACTTAATTTACATTCGTGTGGGGAAGGTTGATTGGTTTTGGTTTATAGTAGCTTATTATAAAATCAAACAACTGCGTTCTATATAAAGTGTGCTAATTTAATTGTGGTACAAAAAACAAAAATGCACTTCAGCAGGAAAAAATTTGTTTCATAATTTTAAATAATATTTATCTACATCAGCACATGGTTTTCTATATATGGTATCGTATAGATATACATATGAATAAATTAATGAATGCAAGTAAATATAAAAAAATTGTTCATATAAATTGAATTAACACTCGATATATCTCATCGCCCAAAGCAAACTTGGATAGGAATTTGACTAACCAAATGTATTATTCACATTCAATTATCATTTTAAATTTTGTTTACGCACACAGAACAATAAGCTTTAAATGTTCAAGCACTGATGCATTTTATAACCAGCTCAGGTAATTCTCAAAGAAATTCAGCTATCAACTACTGAGAAAATTCAATCCGAATTTGGTTTTCTTCAAGAATTCAGTTTGGAAATCGGTTCAAGATTTTAAGATCTCTGAAACTTCATTAATCTGAACTGTCAAATTGTCAACGGAAATTAAACTTAATCTCGCCATTTTTATGTTGATATTTGGATTATAAGATCAAGTTCAATTATTGGTTTTTAAACACGGTTTGGTAACGCTTTTACCAAATTTCATAAGGGTGGCCCATTAATTTTGTATCCAATCAAAAAAACACCCTGTGAACCAGGATATTCTGAAAGACACTTTAGGCTTTAGAATCTTGCTTCCAAAATCAAATGTAACATAACTACTGAATTTCATTGGGGTATTTTTATTATTACTTAGTTTTTGCAATATAATCCCATATTTTCTTTAAACCCCAAAAAAAAAAACACCCTTTCACATAAAAAAATGGATAGACTTATTTTATTCGTAGTTCCGATGGCAAATACATTTTTGAAAAAGTTTGTATTGGTAACATTTATACCATTGATTTTATCGGACAATAAAAAAACCTTTGCACCCAAAATATTTTTATGGACTTCTTGGTTTTTGTCGTAAATGAAACATTTTTTCAAATTTTTATTTGGGAATCGGTTTTGTCCCAGTTTTTATATTTTAATGTTTATTCTGAAATTCATTTTTTATTAAAAAAACACACTTTCACTCTTATGAAAAACGAAACATTTTCACAAAGTTTAAAAAATAAACAAAATGAACAAACAAAAAATAGTTCAAATACGGATTACTATTTTGAATAGTTAAAAATGGTTAATAGTTAATCAAATATTAACTATTAAATAGTCAATTTCATCTATTAAAGTAGCTATTTTGTTAAAATTGACTATTTAATAGTTTAATTAACTATTAAATAGTTAAATTAACTATTAAATAGTTAACTTAACTATTAAATAGTCAATTTTAACTATTAATATAGTTATTTTGTTAAACCTTTTTAAAATCATATTAAATAATGAAGAAAACTATATTGTTTTCCTTTCTGTGCGAAAAATGCTGCAAATGGATATAACGTGTCTTTTAATTTCGTAGCAGGTTTTCATCTATCTAAGAGATTTTACCTCTATTTTACTTATTTAACAGATTTTAAACAATTTGCTACTAAAAGATAATAAAGACACCGCAGGTCAAATAACCGGCTCCAACTGTATTTATTTGTTTATCAATAATTTTTGTTTTTAGAGGACAAAACATTGAGTTCATTACAAAATGTCATTATAGTCATTATATATATGTACCTTATATTATATCGATAAAAAAACTGTAAATGTTATTTTTTTTATAAATAAAGAACTGTATAAATCACAGTGAATATGTGTGCTTTCCCTAAGTAAATTATTATAAATTAATAATAATTATATTTAATTTATTATCGCCTGACCAATGAGGTTTTGGAATTCATTAAGTTTATCGGAATTCTAAAGCTTACAAATTTTATTTAATTAAACATTAAATGGGCTGTCAATTTGTCGTGTCTATCGATTAATTGAGTTTTAATGAATCATAATAGGCGCCATTCCTATAAAATAATCAACAAAAAAAAACTTAATTGAATTTTAAATTGACCCTAACATGAATAATAAATTTATATGTTAACTCTATTTGGTTACTAAATTTCTTTTTTTCTTCTTTTTTTCCCTTTAGAACCTTAAATTTTAATAAAACCAGCAGCATGGTTAACATATCGGTGAGTTGAATAATTTATTTTTTTTTCAGAATTTTTAATTAATTGCTGTTGATTTTATTTATAATTTTATTAACTAATTAATTTCATTTTTCTAGGATGGCGGCAAAAATGTGCCGCAAGAAATGGAGCAGTTCCTCCCACCCGGAGAAAAGAAGGCGGTCATTGTGTAAGTATAACTTTTCATTTCTAACAGATAAATCGTGCAGCGCATATTATCTTGATTGTCAATTAAAATAATTAAGATTTTATTAGCAGATGAAAAAAAAAATGAGACCGAAAGAGAGGTTAGCAAAAAGATTGTAGGAAATTATTAGATTTTTTATGTCTGTTTCTCCTCTACATAAAAATAATAATAAATTAAAAAATTGTTGACCTTATGTCATTTTTTGAAAATTCAATTAATTTAAGGAAAGAAAAAATACCAGAATATATTTCATCTTAATCACTCAAGTGTTTGAACACTTTTACTCTACTTGAAGAAGAGATTCTTTATAAATTAGACGTAGTAGTAGAAAATTGATTTTGCACTACGCTAAATGATGAAAAACGTAGAATCAAAACAATTAATGCTTTTTTATTGTTTAAATTGATTTATTAAATTGTCTGATTTAAACATTTGAAAGTTCAATGTGTTTGTCATGTGAACTGAGAAAAGAAGAAATGGATAGTATATTTGAATAGTTTTAAGTGGTCAAGGGTGAAAATGTTTAATAAGCTTGTTTAACATTTTTTATGAGAAGTAAAGTTGGAGAATTTTATTAGGTTTTTAATTAATTGTTAGACAAATTTTCCGTTCGATTAAGTTTTTGAATTAAAGAAAAAATGACGGCATGCATAGTAAAGTTTACACTATTTACCTTTGTTAATTTTTTTTTTTTTTGTTCAATCTAAATTAAGAGTTCTTGATGGGGAACTAGTCAAGGAGTGATTCACTTCAACAATTTGGGAGAACGATATTAGACTTTAGGTTGTTGAAATCTATCAATTCAAAACTAGCTATTGTTACAGCCAATGACAAAAAAGTATAACTTCTAACGTTTTTATATGAGTACAAACACCTTATATTCTTATTTATTTCTGACTTATTTCAACTTTTATATGATAAAAACCATATAATATCTGCCCACATAATTTCTTGAAGCTAAAATCGGCAAATTTTAGTGGAATCAAAATAGAAACGTTTTTTTTTATAATTCTAACCATTATAATTACCTTCATAGTAATGTTTGAAAAGAACAACTCATCTTTCATGAATCTTCATTTTTTTTTCAATTTGCAAAACGAGAAATTAATTAACATTCTGTGAAGTCTTTGGTAATTAGCGCGCATTGAATGACAAAGCAAAAATACGTATGTAATATTAAGTCACAGTGACAAGAGTCTCACACTGATGCACTATTTCCGGTTTGATAAATTAACATCACTTTTTTTAATATTAAGTTTTTATTTTAAAAAAAGTGTAGGTATTTTCGCATTCATGTTTTAAGGTCTAAAAGATTAGAGGTATTGTTCGTCTATAGTTGATAATGATAACTATTGATTTTCTAAGAAAAAAAAATTCTGTAGCGTAAAGTAGCTTGAGAATTGGAGCATTTTAGTATCAATTAAGCTATCTGTTTGTCGAAGCCGCTCAAAGTAATTTATGGGCATTTTTTTTTTACTTTTTGCTTAGATAAGCAACGTTTGCCCAGAGTTTATTTGATACAATGGATAATAGGCATCAAATTTGTTGATGTAATGATTCTTTTTTACTAATAACTCAATCTTTTTCTCCAAAGATCCACAAAAAAAAAAAAACAAAAAATCCTGGAATTGCGAACAATTTAGTTATGAAAACAACATCATAAAGCAATAAATATTCGTAAAATATGCCATCAACTTAAGGCTTTTGAAAAATACTGTTGGATGAATGTATTCTTTAACGAGAAATATCTAAAATCTTGATTTGAAGTATAGGGATCTTGTCATTTTAGATATGCCGAATTGCGTTAATTTAAAGTAGAATGCAAGTGCAACACGATTTTTTTCCTTGAATTTCTTATTTAAAATTCCAACAGAGTTTAAGAGTTCAGAATTTCTTTGCAAGTATCTAATATAAAAACTGTCGATAGTTGAAGCTAACTTATAATTCAGAAAATTTTTAAAAAATAAACCAAGTTTCTTCATACAAAACATGGATTTGCAACAAGATTTGATTCAGCGGTTTTCAAGCATTTTCTTGCTCCATACATTTTAGAGCGCTATTTTGGAGTACTCAGGTTTTAGTTTTTGAACAATGAAGTCTTTTTAAAGTCTCTGTACATTAAACAATGTCACATAGCCTATTACCAGCGGACAAGCAAGACACTTCAAATGATATTTCTTTTATAATGTTATGATAAGTAGTTTAGAAGATATGATGCCACAGATGAACATACATACCTGTCAAAAAAAATAAACCCTCGTTTTGGTAGTCAGGTAAAAAGTCAGTGGGTTTTTTTTATGATTTAATTTTTTCATAATAACTTTTCAGTTTGACATATAAAGATGTAAAAATAAAAGGAAAGAGATCACAAAACCAAGTGCTCTCCATAACTAAATCCGCTCCTGGAAATATATTGTTATCGCACTTTAATATAATAAGCGCTTTGTTATGTAAAAAAAATTCTGATTTTATAAAACAAATGACGTCCTATTATTGTTATTTTACTCAACGAAAAAATACAAACAAAAAAATAACACTGTTTTGTTTACCAGATTAGAGAAATTACATTCTAATGGGAAACACTTTTGCATACATCATACTTGATACTGATAAGACGAAAAAACAAAAATAAACGCCTTAAAAAGAAGGATTACGTGGGCTTGGTAGTTTGTACCTATCCTATCTTTTTGACCTTTTTTATCAGTACTTTTCATTTATTTAACTGACAGATTTAACTTTGTACTGTTTAAAGTTTTTTTTTATTTGTATAATTTTTCCTAATGACACAATGAATGTTGAGAAATATGTACATTCACTTTTTCTAAAATAATTTCTTTTTTTTTTTTGTTTGTTTTTCTTTCAATATTTATAGATACACATTAATATTTATAGTTTTTGAGAAAATATTTTTTCTTCAAAACTGTTTGTTCCATTTAAAATAATACACATTTCTGCAACAAAAGCAGATATACATACATTTATTCAAACTGACTGAAAAGTTTTTGTATATTTTTGTAGACAGAAAGTTATTCCTTAAAATAGATTCTCCCACTGTCAAGATATTTTTCATGCATTTTGAGAGATTCTTTTATTTTTTTCTTTTAAGAGTTTATTTTAATTTTTTTTTTCTTGTATTGTTCGCAAGCAAACAAAGAAAAACCCCCATTTAAAGAGATTTTATCAGGAAGCATTTAGCATTGAAGAAGACAAATCATATTGACATTCTGGAACTTTATTGTGTATTAATGACTTGTATTCACACTTCTGTAACTAGGTAAATTGATGCTTACTATATTTATACAAAAGAAAGCATGTCAAAGTGTATGCAAGATACGTTTAAGACTTTCTTTCAACGACGAACACACGATGTCGTCAAACAATTGGAAATAATGCGCATCTTGATATGGAAAATAAAATAAAACAGAAAAATATTAAATGTGTATACATCCTGAATCGTTTGATTGAGGTTGAATTTGTTTACAAATAAGATTGCTTCCTGACTTACCAATACGATATTTTTCCGCTTTACAGACAAAATAATAATAATTAATAATGTATGTTTCATATGAAAGTATTTTGTTAATTTCGCTGTTATAATATTTTGAAGTTGAACAGATTTAATACTCCAGTCAAAAACTTTGCTACCATAAGGCCTTACAAAAGCTACAGTAATATCTGTAAAGCTTTATAGAAGTAAAATGGTTAGGTGCGTCAATGGCACCTGCATATCTTAACTTTTTGATACGTTCTTGACTGCAAAATTGTTGTTTTTGTACTTCATGACAGTCACAATAAGAAAAAGTCGTTGAAATAAAAAAAAATTGAGATGGACTCTATCAAACGGCTTTTAGAAAATATATTGATTGCAATGCTGCAAGGTTTTGTGTACATACTTTCATGCTTCTTCTCTGTATGAACGTAGATATAAGTTTTTTTAGTATTATTTATCCTTAAAGTGATTAACATAGAGCGAGGGGGAACTAGGTAAAGAATTAAATGAAAATATTGGTGTGTAGGTTTTCACTGTTTTTGAGTTTCTGATTATGAATGTTAAACAATGGAGGAGAAAATACATAGAACCCGAATTATCCTTGACATTTGTTATTGCAAACCT
Source organism: Episyrphus balteatus (assembly GCF_945859705.1). Lineage (NCBI taxonomy): Eukaryota > Metazoa > Arthropoda > Insecta > Diptera > Syrphidae > Episyrphus > Episyrphus balteatus. The sequence continues at coordinate 38,071,682 of NC_079135.1, forward strand.
GACTCAAGGACAAAGACTTGTGGAAATTTATGCATAAAAGGGTTAAAGCATACAAATTGATTTTATGAGCTTGAATGAATAATACAACCAGACTTTTCTTCTAGACAGCGATGAAATAAAGCCGGTATAGCATTTTAACTTGTTATAGACCATTTCATACAAAAATTTCGAGACTTTAATCAAAACCCAAAATCCATGGTTTTCGTCATATGCTATTTATCGTTCTGTGCATCTGAATATTCTTCAAAGGCAGACAATTTTTATGGAATTCTGAAAAAGTTTTTGTTTAATATCTCCCTCAGAACTTTTAACAACCACACAAAATTTGTTGTAAAAGGCTCTAACGATTTTGATTAAACTTTGCATACGTAAAAATCAAAGCAATTCCAATGAGACTGCCTTACCTATTGTTTTTTTTTCTAATAACAAAATATTTGTTTTTACTTTATTTTGTGTTTTCGCGTATATTTCATTTAGGGCTCAACTAAATTTTTCCAGAACTTGCTTAACCGTTCGGACTCGAAGGTAAATTGTAGGTCCCTTCCATTCTTACAAATAAATTACACACAGAGAAAAATGATTGAGAGTTGTTAGTCGCAAGGCCGTGCTCCTTTATGAGTTGCCACAATTTTTTTATTTAATATTGTTAATAGGGACTTAAAAAATACAACGGATTTCTTTTCGTTAACCATCCAATTCAAAAATTTACCCGGAAGAAGCCCTGGGCCAAGGTACATTTGTTTTCTTTTCCGCCTCTTTGAACAAGTCATGCGTAAGTTTTTCCATTAACATAGTTAGATAGATTTTGGAAATGGTGGGAACAAGAATGGATGGTGCAGGGGAAAAACAATAACAATGGTTGCTTCAAAACACTGCTCTGAAAACCTAATTAGAGCTAGTTAACTTTATTTTCATATCTTAACTCTTACGACTCTAATTGCTTGTGATATGTTTAAAACAGTTTCTGGCAAGTAAGCCGAGGGCATTTTCTAAATGTGGTCTTCTACAGGCAGCTTGCATTGACTATTGAAAATATTAAATGTAAATGAGAACCTAAAAGGAGTCTCGAATGACAATCCCAATCTCAATATCTCGACATCAGCTGTTCTCCAAATCCGTTTTTTAAGGCGAGTGTTCGATTTCCGAGTCATAATAGAGTCCTAAGATGGACCTAACTTAGTAACTAAAGTAAATTCAAAATATCTGGGTTCCTTTAAATTAAAACGAAAACTAATAAAAAAATAGAAAACATATTATGTACCAATTATTTGGCTAAATGCATGAAAAACTTGACGTCATTTTCAATAACACTATATTGGTAGTTTAAGACTATACTTACATTGCAGTCTATGTCAATAACATTAAAAAGAAATTTTGCAAATACTGCAGCAATATGATTATCCGTCATAACAACATTCCAACTGAAAGTATTCAAATTATGTCTGGCATCTTATTCATCAAGGTATCAAATATTTAAATAAAAGAAGAACATAATATGACAAGTAGCAAAATTATACCCGCATTCACTCACTGTACATATTACACCTTCTGAAAGTTCAACCAAAAAACAAAAACAAAAAAGCATAAACATTTGTTTTGTATTGTATTTTTCTGATGGTTACGAATATACGGCCCTCTCTGATGCAATAAAATTTTGAATTGCACCAAATGCATTTATGTACGTGCAAAATTGTGCATTTTACTGACGACTTTGCAGAATTCATTCAGTGCATTCGTCAGTTGTTGTAACCTGAAAACAAAAATTGTAGTTCGATTTTTTTGGAACAGATTAAGAATTAGTTGAGTTTTAAGTTTACTTTAGCAAGGTTCACTTCTTTTAAAGCGCTGCACGAGAAAAATAGGTTTTTTAAAAATATTTTTTAACAATTACTTTTGAATAATTTAGTTACAAAATGGCCGCTGATCCTGAACAAGGAGGAGAAAAGGGATATGACCCCTTTGCTGAGCGCCTCACAATGGAAAGTGCAACAACGTAAGTTTGAATTTAAAAGTTCTTTGATTGAAAAAAAGCTAATTAATTGTGTTTTTCTTTAGTGACAACGAAACTCTTACCCATTTACTGAAGGCCGCCCTTGGAACTGGAATTCTGTCCATGCCAATTGCTTTTATGTATGCAGGATTATTTTTCGGCATATTTACAACAATGTTTACAGCATTGGTCTGCACACATTGTGCATATGTTTTGGTAAGTTATTTTTTAACTTCAAAAAAACCTTCCTAAAAGACAACATCAATTTTCCTCAATAAAACAACCATAACTTTCAAATATTGATCTTCTATACAACTTTTATCTTCCAGGTTAAATGTGGCCACAAGTTATATTACAAAGAACAAAAATCAAAAATGAGCTTTGCTGAAATATCCGAAAAAGCATTTATGCTCGGACCTGGATGGGTTCGTGCCTTGGCTGTACCTTCCCGAATTCTTATTCTCTTTGGATTGTTTTTAACATATTTTGGTACTTGTTCTGTGTATGCAGTTATTGTTGCCAAAAACTTCCAACAGGTAAAAACAAAAACTCTCCACAATCTTCTTGCAATCAAATTTTAAATAAGTCATTCATCTCTTTGTAGATTATCGAGCATTATACAAAAACCGAAATCAATGCCCAAATTCTGATTGCAATTTTGCTAGTACCATTGATTCTATTAACATGGATTCCCAATTTAAAAAGTCTTGCCCCAGTATCAATGGCTGCTAATGTTTTCATGGGATGTGGTCTTGCTATAACTTTCTATTACTTGGTTATTGGATTGGCACCAATTAATGAACGAGAATACGTACAGCTGTCTACGTTACCTTCGTTCTTTGCCATAACCATTTTTGCAATGGAAGCTATTGGAGTTATAATGCCATTGGAAAATAGTATGAAAACACCACAGAATTTTATTGGAGTTTTTGGTGTTTTGTCTAAGGGAATGTCTGGTGTAACACTTATTTACATTTTACTTGGTTTTCTTGGGTATTTGAGATTCGGAAATGAGACCGGAGAGAGTATTACACTTAATTTGCCAGTTGAAGAAGTGTGAGTTGTAAAATCTATTGTGTTTTTTTGAATTATTTTTTTAATAACTAATATTTTTTTTTTACTTAATTAGACCTGCTCAAATTGTAAAGGTGTTGATCGCCTTGGGAGTATATTGTACTTTCGGACTTCAATTTACTGTATGCCTGGAAATCGCATGGGATGGTATTAAGGATAACTTTACAAAGAGACCTCTTCTTGCTAATTACGTTTTAAGGTAAGTTTTAAGTGTACGAGTATATATTTATATATGAAAAAAAGCTCAATATATTTTAAGCATAATAAAATATTTATTATGTGAACGTTATGAAGCAAAAAAATTATAGCGGAAACGTGATCGTCTAGACGATTAACGCTTTCAGTTTTAAGTGAAGCAATTCCAAACGTTATCGTCTCACAATAATCGATTTACAAGAATGAAGACTTGTTAGAGTTTTATTAAAAATTATTTTTGACTCAAATCAATTTTTCGAAAATGATTAAAATCATTCAAAAATGAAAATACCAATTCTTTTAAATGGATGAACCTAGTTTTTAATTGATTAACGATTTTATCCAGTTCTTTTCCAAACGATCTTCTTTGAAGCTTAAAAATCAATATTTTAGTCATTTGAGAATGAGTTTAATTTTTTTATTATTTTTCTTTTCCTATCAGATCTTATACTTTGTTAAGAAAATTGCTTCAACATTTTAAACAAGTAAATGCAAGTCATTGGTTCATTTTATTTTCGATTAGATTAGTTTTTGTCAAAAAAATTTCATTCCGCAGATAATATAATTTAATGGGACATAGAACAATAAAAACAGGGAAGTAGCCTTTTTGAAAATGAGCCCGAGTATTCTTGATTCTTCTAAGTCCCATCATATTTTGTTCTAAGTCCACTTTTTATTTAAGGAAAAAACGTACTTGTTTAGGAATTGTTCTATGTCCAATTTTGGGTATTTAGTTTTAAAAAATATTTTAAAATAGTATGCACATACTTATGAGGTAAACTTGTATATTTTATTCAAGAGAAAAGAACAAACATTATAAAAAACATAACTTGAATGGCAAACGAGCAGAAAATTGTAGCTTTAAACCAATTTGAAACTTTAAAAAATCTGCTTTTTGCGACTTAGAACAATTTTGCTTTACGGCGACGATTTGTTAATTTTCAATCTTATTCTATTTCCAAGTCTTTGCATTTTTCCTTTGTCCATATTTTGCAAAGAAAAGATGTTTTTTTTTTTTCAAATTCAAATTAAATGCAAAAAAACGTATCTGCTTATAATTCAACTTCACCTTGCTTTTTAACACTTCTTGTTCGAATTAAACGAAAATTTGAAAAATTGGTTGCATTTTTACACAGAAAAATACTATTTGAAGAAATCTGCCCCCTAGAACTTTTCTCGACAACGAGAAAATATCCTTGTACGGAATTAAATAAGTATCAACAATAATTTTTAATTATCCTTCAAATTGTTAGTTAACTTATATTATTCAGTTAATTTCGTAATGCAATGTTAATAATATTAAAAATAGTGGTCTCCAAAATGTTAGAAAAAAAAAACCTTATGAAATTTTAATATGATACAGTCCCCAACGTGTTCTTTGAGTTTAAATTTCTAAATGGAAGGAGGATTTTCGAGATATTTGAGCTTGAACATGAAAAACTGCTAGACGAAAAATGTATTTATTGAATGAAATCATCATTTTCGTAACTAAATAAATTTAAATATGAATGCTATAACAAATTATTTTCATTTTTCTTTACAGAACTGTTTTGGTTGTTGCTTCCATTGTATTGGCAATTGCTGTTCCAACAATTGCTCCATTCATGGGTTTGATTGGTGCTTTTTGCTTTTCAATCCTTGGTCTTATTATGCCTGTAAGTTTTTAATCTTGTTAACTAATTTTAATATCAACTAACTATTTTTTTTTTCTTTTAAAGGCTGCAATTGAGATCATTATGAGTCTAGAAACTGGTTTCGGTACCTGCAACTGGATTCTTTGGAAAAATATTTTCATTTTCCTCTTTGGAATCTTTGCTCTAGTATTTGGATCGATAAGTGCTATAAAAGATATTTTAAGAATATACACATAGTCATAGAAAAAGTTCATATTAATTTTTAAAAAACAAAAAAATTATTTAAAAGAAGGAACACAAAAAAGACATTCACTTTTTTTAATTCCTCCACAGGTTCTACATAACATTTTATATATATAATATTATTTTTTTTTGTAATTTAATGTATGTCTTATATTTTTTTTGTGTATACAAATAAATTTATATAGCAAATTCTAAGTGTGCTTTGCAAGGCAAAGCGAGTTGTAAAAAGTAGTAAGAAAAAATAAGTTATAAATTAATATTATTATCGAAAGTTTAATGTTAAAAAATAAATTAAACTGTGTAGATTTTATTGATAACATATTGATGTTGTAGTAAAGGTCTTCCCTAATTTAAATTAAATTTGTATTCATTCTGCTCGAATTCTCCTCTTTTGTAGTATATATATTTTTTTAAATTGGTTTTTATAATATTAAAACTTAACTGATTCAGTTGACATGGAAATTTCTAATCGATAGTGTTAAATTGTGTTATAGTTTTTAATTGTGTTATAGTTTTTGGTCAAATTTATTGCACTGCCGAATTTTGTAAAAATCTATTTTTGAAAATATATATGTAATAATAGTAAATAATCTCGAAAACACTTTTTGACAAATTTTAAAACAATTTAGAAAAATTTCGCCGTCCAAGATTATAGAAGCATTTACCAATGTCTGTGGATCAGATCAATGAGATGAAACTAATTCTCACCTTTCCTAAAATGAATCCCCATTTTTTCTTGATTCATCTTGCAAGATATCACTTTCCGTATCATGATTGTTTTATTTTCTAGATTAAAAAAAAAAAATTGTTCTTAAACTGTGTGAAAAAGTTCAAACATAAAATCCATATCCGAATATAAAATATCGAGCATTTAATTTAATTAGTCCGAAAATTTATAACTTACAACTCGCTGATACCATTTCATCCTGATCTCAAATTTTAGAAGAACACCTAAACCAAAAACTCCAAATTAAAAAAAAATCAAATTAATTGAGATTGAATAAGCCTTAAAAAATGCACATTGCTTGTTTTTGTTATATAATGATAAATTTAATTGATTTCTTAAACTATTAATATGAGAAATAATATTTGTCTTAATACAAAGTATCCATACATTATTAAGATACAAAAATAAGTGCATGCATAGGAAGTCCAGGTTAACTTTTTTGATGTACCTGTAAGGTCTGATGTTTTTTTGTTGGACCAAGTTTTTTTTTATTAATCCGCATTAATTGTTTAGTTTTTGTTACATTTTGTTTTCGTTTAAGGAAACATCTTAATCGTTTTTGTATTCGTCTCTAAAAAGTTTTAACAAAAATGATGAAAGTATTCAGGATTTTTGTTAAAAATTGTAAGATCTGAATAACCTTGACGAAAACAAATGCACTACACTAAGGCCAGTTTTATTTGTAGCAATATTTAATACATTTGATTTGTAAACATATTTTTATAACAACAAACAATAAGAACCCTTAGATTGTGCTGTGGAGAAAAAAGAAAATTAAAAAACAGAAAAATGGCATATTTTTTTAAATAATCTACATTTTATTGTAGCCAATTAAAAGAAACAATATAAAACATTTATTATTTAAAGTGCCTCCAAATAATAATTGAAAAATAAAAAAATATATATAAAAAGCACAATGCTTATTGAACCATGAAACAAGTTTAAAAGTTAATTACATGATGTCCTAATGTTAATTAAAAAAAAAAGAAAAAAAAGTGTTAATTAAAGCTTAAAACAAAAACTTAATTGTAAATGTGTTTCAAGTAAGATTTAAAAAACAAAACAAAAAAAAAAGTATAAACAAAAAATAATTTAATTTAATAGTACCTTTATACCTTTAAGATATTGGTGTCCTATAGATTTTAAAACTTTCGTTAAATAGGAACTCATTATTGTATTTTAATTTATTTAAAAAAAAAGAAAGAAAACAAAAACAAAGCATGCTGATGATTACACATGTTACAAAAAAACGATCATTATAATTTTATTCTAAAAGAAAATGTATTTTTTTATAAAATAAAAACAAAAAAAAAAACAACATAAAAAACTATTTTTATAAGCAATGTGGCTGCATTTATTTGTAAGAACCCGAAAGGAAAACAAAAAAAAAATAAATAAATATAAAACACCGAGCTATTAACTGTCCACATTTTTACAAATTGATTTTTTTTTGTTTTGAAAGCTGAATTAAATAAATAAAAAAAAAAAACAGAAGAAAACGCATTAAATTTTTTTTTTTTAAATTTATTTTTTGAATTTTGTAGTTTTTCATGTTAGGCTGTTAGGCTGTTAGGCGATTAGATCAGCCTGGTAAAAGTTTTTCAAAATATTTCCAGCAACGTGGAAGTTTTTGGTAATATAAAGGACACTACTTTGTCAACCAACGAAAATTGGCACTTAGAAATGATTGGGTTAGCTTTGGCTAACTTGGTGGTGTTTTCTGAGGTCAACCCGGCAAAATTTATAACTGTAACCTTTGTGTGAACTTGGAGCGATGTATTCCAATCGTCGAAGTAAAACTTACATATCTACAATTAAAATAACTGTACTTATTTCCAAAAACACCAACAATTGTTTTATTCTATCATTCAACAAAAAAATGCTGCGGTTTGTTAGACTACTTTTTTAATCTTTATTCATTCAATTAAAAATAAATACATGCATTAAGATAGAAAATCTTGTCTATGGTACGTAATGCATCGTATGATCACGTTTTATTGAAAAGGAATTTCTTATTTTCGACAGTTTCGTTAAGTTTCCGTCATGTATATAATACGTCATTTATAAAAACAAAATCTTATTTGATTTCTCTTTTGTATTTTTCGATAATTATAGTCTTACCTTGAGACATTTTCCTTCTTGTAAATGCGAAAGAATAGAATTTTTTGTAAATAGTTGAACATAAATGAAAGAGATAGATTTATTTATTTTACTTAAAACTTAAATTTAAACCAAATTTACTCTTACTGATGCCAAATAAATTTAATTGCTATTCCGGTGCGGTTCTTTACACAGTTCTTTACACATTATCAAGCAGCATAATGCACAATAGACACTTTTTGATTCATTAAATTAAAATTATTATTTTTGTACATTTACCTAAAAAAAAAAGTACGTATACGCCACAGTGTCTTCTAGTTCTTAAAATATTTGAATTTTTTTTAAATATTCCTGTTGCATTTATGTTCGATTTAACTAAATTTTATAATATTTAACATCAGTGTGTGTTTCTACTTTTTTATATGTGAATATCTTGAAGGCTGATGTAACATGAGAAAGATTGGCTGTTTTTGAAAATCTGTGATTTATAGTGATGTGAAGCTCAAATATGTATAAATTCTACAATTGAAAGAAGTTATTCGTTGTTAAAATACAGGAGAAAATTGAAATTGAATTTTTAACGTAATTTCTCGACATTTAGAAGAAAAAATACAAAATAGCAATATTGTGGATATTTTGCGGATACACGAATTAAAACAACGATGCAAGCCAAAAGAACGTTTATTTTCAACTTAATTCAATTGACTACTAAAAAAAAGTACAACATATTCTGTCTGTTACCAAAGGCAAAAATAGCCTATATTTGACTAAATCCTTTTAACCGAACAGTTTCGTTAAGTTTTGCGTCATATAACCGTCGTATATAATTAAATTTTTGTGAAAACGTAACTTATGGCAAAAAATGTGTTCATGTTCTGTGTGTTGATGTTCCGTCTGGTCATTTACCTGTAACCGGACATTTAAAAAAATCTTTTAAAAACGATTTTGCATGCATTAAAAAAGTGCGCATACGCCACAGTGTCCACGAGTAATTCAACAAGTTTAATCTTTTAAATAGTAGTGGTCTAATATGTAAAAAGTATGCTTGTTGTCTAATATTAAAAAAGTGTGATGTGTACTTTAGTGTGTGAAAAGTAAATGATAATAAATTTAATATATGTAATTCATGTAATTTATAATTTTTTCGTTGCTGAAACAAGAAGACAGTGGAATTTTTAATGTAATTTCAAACAATATATCAATTACGTCGATATTGGCCTAAGTGTTGGATGAATGCAATTAAGATGTATGAATGATGTGCTTTCGGATGAAGAAAGAGGTGAAATACTGATTAGTTACTTTTTTTTCCTGCAAGATTCATAAAGTTAATTTATTGGGTAAATTGTTAAATATTGAACATTCTTGAAATGTTTTTTTTTTTCTGAGTTTTAGTTTCGTTTAGTTTTCATCTTTAATGTACGTCTTATAAATTCCCGACTTTGAGGCTTTTTTTTTTTTGTAAAAGCAAAAGAATAGAATTTCGTGATTTATTCAGCATAAATAAAAGAGATAGATTTATTTCACTTTAAAACTTAAATTTAAACACAATTTGATTTACTGATGCCAAATACATTTAATTGCTTCTTCGTTCGGTTTTTTACATATTATTTAGCAGCAGAATGCACAAAAGATAGCATTTGATTCTTTTAATTTAAATTTAATTTTGTAAATAATTAAAAAAAAAATCGTATATATTTCGTTTGTGCTTGAAAAGATTGAATTTATTAAATATTCCCGTTGAATTTATGTTTTATTTTAATGGATTTTATCGCCAGAGTGAAAAATAATTGTCACTTTTTATATTACATAAATTAATATCTCGGATGAAAATTTTCGAATAAATTTTCATATTCATATGCACTCTGTAGTTTATATAGAATGTAAACATGCACAAGAAAACAATGGAAATTCGATTTCTAAAGAATTTTGTTAACATTTAGAAAAAAAGAAACAAACAGTAGGTACGTCGATATTGCTCGATTTTAAACGACGAATTACCCCATCAATAACGTTAATTCTTCAAAATCTTCTGTCTGCTACCGTATTATATTAAATGCACCGTTAGACTACGTATATGAGAAAGAAATTGTCTCTTATTTTTGCTTAAATTATTTTACATATCATTTTCGTTAAGTTTCCGTCATTTATAAATTTTATACGTCATAATGACAAAACCTTTCTCTTTCGATATTTATAGTTTTGAATTTTTGTGCAACGTTACTAATACCAAAACAATTTAATTGTTATTCTGTCTGGTTCTTTTCCCGTAGCCGGACATTAAAGAATTTTAAAATCTTTTAATTTTATGCTATTGCTCTGTATCAACAAAAAAAAGTACGTATACGCCACAGTGTCTTCAAGTAAAAATTGAATTTATTAAGTATACCTGTTGCATTTTAAGTAAATAACTTTGGAAATTCAAATGTTTTTTTTAAGGTTCAGAAAGAAAGTGCAGTGTTTGTTTTTTAAGTATTACAGAAAGTGTGGTCTGATGTAATAGAAAAGGGTGTTGTCTAATAAATATTGAAAAAAAATGTGATTTGTATTGAAAGTGAACGTTAATGCATTGTTTATAATACTTAATGAAATAAATGCGAATAAAAATGTAATTCCTGTAAGTCAGGTCATGATAACATGCAAATAAGAAATAAGGAAGGAACCGACTCTTGCGGGAGGTGTATTAATAAGGACCTACATAGTTATTGCTGATTTTCAACCATTAACAATACATTTGTATAACTTTGAATAAAAAATATAAATGAGTTCTTATACCTTAATATCTACAACCGCCGCCGCCGCCTAATGTTGCGGACATTGAATATGGCCACCTTCTCCATTTTCACCGGTTCGATTGCGCCATTCGTGGGAGTCGCGCCAATTGCACCGCACGAGTTACTTCCCGCGTGGCATAATGTTGTGCCATTTATTCCACGACTTATATAATATATTGCCTTGTGTAGAAAGAAGTACAAAATTTTGTTTTTAGATCGTATGCAGTAACAATGAATCTATATAATCTATGTACATGTATGAATGAATGAATGAATGTGTTGTGGGGGAAAGTTGAACTGCGACCTTAAAGGTCTATTGTGCCCCCAAATTTGGCTGCAATTAACTACTTACAGTACAGTCTCCAGTTTGATACTTTTTAGGTATTTGATTAACTGGAGTATTTCTATCGACGGTAGATCTTTACTTGTTACCTGGTGCTGGCCCAGGTATCTGTGTTCTGGGCCAGCACCAGGTAACAAGTAAAGATCTACCGTCGATAGAAATACTCCAGTAAATCAAATGTACATGTATTAAACATGGACTAATTTTTCAAAAATTCAGTTTAATTTTTTCGCATGCAAATAATTTTTTGCAAGAAAATAACAATACTATATCATTTGAAGCTTTTGGCAAGGAAAATACTGTTTTAAAATGTAACGAATTTGATTTTGAAGCTTGAAAATTGTTTTGAAAATTAGAACTTCTTCACGCTGAACTTTATGTAAGCTAGGCTTCATTTTCTTTTAACTAATTAAACACAAAATCGTCGTTACCTGTTTGTGATGTACCCCTATTTGTTTTCAAATTTGACTGTGTGATAATGTGAAAAAGTCTCATAAGTCAAAAATTTTAAACAAATTTTTTTATTTTCCATTTTTTTTAGATTTCTTATACGGGCTAAAACATTTTATTTGAATTCAATTAAACAAGAAATTTTCGGTTTTCTTCGTATATAAATAAAGTTTTCAAATTTTAAGAATCAACATGGCGAATGTCGAACAAGGAAGCAAAGGCTTTGATCCATTTGCAGAAAATTTGATCATGGAACATTCAATGACGTAAGTAAACAAAAATTATTGTTGAGTTTATTGCTTTGAAGTTACCAGTTTAGTTCAGTTGAGAATTATATAGGCTTGTAATTATTGCCAGCTTCACTAAAACTTGTGTCTGAACATTCAAAAACTGTTTCGTCAATCCAATAATGTGTTTCATCAATTCATTCATTGGTTTTTGTCATGCGTCTGTACAATGATCGCCTGTGCGTCTGCGTCCATCTATTTGCAAGTTTCAGTAATTTTAAATACTTCTTGTTTTTTTTTTTATTGTTCCAATATTACATACATACATATGAACGCATATTTTGAGGAAGGTTTTGAAATTATATAGAATACGACCTGCACGATTGCGATTTAATTTGGCGTACTTAAGATATTGCTAACAAAACTGCATTTTTTGCTTTTCTAAGACTTATTTCACAAAAAATTTGAAAACTTAACAAATTGAAAAAAATTTTGTATTTTTTCGCTTGGACCTAATGTGCAAGGTACTAAATTTATTTAGGTTAGGATGAAATTTTTGTTTGCTTCAAGTTTCTGATATCATCTTGGTTTTTTTTTTTGTAAAAATGATGTTAATCAATATTATTATTCTTTTAAAAAATATTTAATTACTTTCATTTCAAAAAAAGTGACGGACAAACTCTTACGCACTTGCTAAAGGCTGCTCTAGGAACGGGTATTTTGTCGATGCCAATAGCTTTTATGTATTCAGGACTGTTTATGGGAATATTTACAACAATACTCACAGCCATTATTTGCACACATTGTGCTTATGTTCTAGTAAGTAAAATAAATTCTTTTTATCTGAAAAAGTACCTATTTATTTCTCCTTACATAGGTAAAATGTGCACATAGACTTTATTATGCAGAACAACGATCTCAAATGACATTTGCTGAAGTATCAGAGAGAGCCTTTTTGAGAGGTCCGAAATGGGCTCAAAGCTGTGCAGTGTGTATGAGGTTTCTAATATTGTTTGCACTGTTTCTAACGTATTTTGGAACTTGTTCCGTCTATACTGTGATTGTTGCTAAAAATATACAACAGGTATGAATTTTTCAAATTCTGCGCTTATATTCTAGTGAACCTAATTATACTTTCTCCTTCAGGTACTTGAACACTGGACAGGACAATTACTCAATGATCGAGTTCTAATTGCAAGTTTATTAATTCCATGCATTCTGCTGACATGGGTGCCCGATCTCAAGCGCTTAGCTCCCATTTCAATGGTTGCAAATATATTTGTAGCAAGTGGTCTTGCTATAACATGCTATTACCTCTTGGTTGAGATACAACCAATTGAGGATAGAAAATTCATGAAATTTGAAACATTGCCAGCATTTTTTGCGATAACAATATTTGCTTTGGAAGCGATTGGAGTAATGTTGCCTCTGTCGAATAGTATGAGAACTCCGACACATTTTCTTGGTCCTTTTGGTATTCTCACTCAGGGAATGCTTGGAGTGACATTACTTTGTATAGTAATTGGATTCCTTGGTTATTGGCGATATGGTGAGGATACTGCAGAAACTATCACTTTGAATTTGCCAGTTGATGAGTTGTAAGTTTTTTGATTGAGTATTGTTTTGAGATATTAACGTTTCATAGACCTGCACAGCTTGTGAATTTGCTGATTGCCTTGGCCATGTTTTGTACATTTGGATTGCAATTCACTGTTTGTCTGGAAATCACGTGGAATGGGGTTAAAAAATATATGCTGAATGGTTCACTCCTTGGAAATTATATTGTTAGGTAATTTTATTCTTCAAATTACAATATTTTTATATTTAATTTTATAATACAAATTTTTTCAATTAAAATTCCAGAACTATCCTTGTTGTTGCTGCAGTTGGACTTGCAGTAGCAGTGCCTTCCATTGCTCCATTCATGGGTCTGATTGGTGCTTTCTGCTTTTCTATTCTAGGATTGATTATGCCTGTAAGATAAAATTCTTTAATGGTTAATTATGAGAAATTATATTTTTATTTAATTTTTTAGGTTGTCATTGAAATAATAATGAATTTGGAAACTGGTTTTGGCAAATTCAATTGGATTATATGGAAAAATATTTTGATATTATTTTTTGGAATATTTGCATTAATATTTGGATCGAAGAGTGCTATAAATGATATAATGAAATTGTATGAATAAAAATTAATTATGTTTAAGGAGCTGAATAATTTTATTTATTTCTATAAGGATAGAAACTACATATATGCTGCAAAATATTAGAGCAGGCAGTCAAGAGCAGGACCTATTAGTGATGTTTTTAGTTTGAAAATGTAAGTCGATTACACTGCACAACAAAATTAACCTTTTTGTATGATGAATTAACCAAACAATACTTTTCCAAAGGTTTTTGGTGTGCTGAACTCGAATCCGAATTCAGAAATATTCTATCAGCTCCCGTTTTTTAAATATAACCGTTAGAAAATGCAAAAACACCTGTTTCTGAAGTTGTGTTGCAATGTGTGGGAATTTTCGCAACACTGTTTGTGAAGGTTTGTAAAAGAATTGCCTTTCTTCTTTAAAAATCTGTTTTTATCTTTGCGATATCTTTTTTATAATCCGAGATATTTAAATTTGAAGTTACTGCAGTTTGAAAATAACGTTATTGATAAAATAAGCAAAAACACACGTACTTAAACTTAAGATATCTCAGACAATAAAACAGATATCGGAAAGATTTATACAGATTTTCAAAGAAGAAAAACAGTTCTTACAGAAACCGTTAATATGATAAAATAAGGTACCTCACATCAAAGCATAACCTCAAAAACAGCCAAAACACGTTTTTTTCGCAAATTCTAACCGCAATATTTCAAGAACTAAGCCTGATAGAATATTTCTGACTTCATATTCGAGTTAAGCACCCCAAAAACTATTGGAAAAGTGTAGTTTGGTTTATTCATAATAAAAATAGTCAAATTTTGTTGACCAAAGCTATCAGCCAAAAAACGTGTTTTTGCATTTTCTAATGGCAATAAAACTAGAGCTGATAGAATATTTTTGACTCCAGATTCGAGTTCAGCACACCAAAAACCATTGGAAAAGTATTGTATAGTTTATTCATCCAAAACCTTGTTGTGCAGTGTTATGGATATTCCGATACAAGGATGAAATTTCGAGTGAGACAACAAAAGAAAGGTTTCTTTAAGCTCTATTATTAACTAAAAACCAAAAGTTTCTTTGAGGTTTGGTTGCTAAGTTATTTGCAACTAAATATTTTTTTCTTCAGATATCTGCGGACCAAAGTCTTGAAACAAGTTTTAGTTTACAGATATGAGTTCACAGTGAACAGGCCTATTCATTTCGGTAAAAAAATTGCAATTTTATTTTTTTTTTCAAAAAAAAGTGCATTTTAAAAAAATCCTCCAAATTCATCGAATGTAACATCAAAAGAAAGGTCTCTTTAAGCTTTATTCATAACTGAATACCAAAAGTTTCTTTGAGGTCTAGTTGCTTAAGAATTTGCATCCAAACATTTTTTTCCAATACATTAGGCAGATATCTGGGGGCCAAAGGCTCGAAATAAGTTTTGGTTTACAGATATGAGTTTGAAGTGAAAAGGCCTATGCATTTAGTTTAAAAAATTGCAATTTTATTTTTTTCAGATTTTCGAAAAAAATCAAGGTTAACCCCTTGCCGAAAAATAATGTATTTTAAAAAATTTCGTCCAAATTCATCAAGTGAAACATCAAAAGAAAGGTCTTTTTTGGCTCTATTAATAACTGAAAAACAAAAGTTTCTTTGAGGTTTGGTTACTGAGTTATTTGCATCCAAATATTTTATTTTTACATTTGGAAACAGATATACATAATGTGGACCTATGTCTAAAATGTTCAGTTCATTGGAATTATGAAATAGAAAAAATTCAAGAATTTGCTAGTGAATAAGGCTTAGAAAAGTTAAATACAATTTTGTTTTTATCGTTGACATTGTCGTTTAGGTCGTGCATTTGGGGCTTTTAAACTATTTTATAAAAGTTGAACGTTAAATCTTATTACCTTTCTTCACATTAATTTGGATGTGGAAAAAGGAATTCGTTTTACTTACTCTACCATATTTCGTCTAGCCTTGTTTTTAATTTAAAATAAAAAGTACACATACGCCCGAGTGTCCACTGAAAGAATAAAAAACAAGGTAAAATCAAATTTGAGGGAATGAGAGTATAAAATAAATATATAAGAGAGTGGAAGTTAGTGCCCCTAAGCCGCTAAGCAGACTTACACATGTAACTAATACGGATGGTATGCTTGAAAAAGTGAACCACTATTACGTATTCTTAGTCAATATTATTTATATAAAATCATCTAAGAGAAGGTAATACCAAGAGCATTGATTTTGTATATACATATAAAACTATAAACTAAAATTAAAATATAAAACTTTTTAATGCTGCTTTTATTTCACCAGAGTCATGAGACCGACTTAAATTCTCTGTAAAGAAAATGTTGAATTAAGTTCATTAAAGTACGTTTTTAAGCCCCTTACTATGCATTTACAATTTAAAGTCGCTATTTAAAACAGCAAATTTAACCTTTAATGAAAGCTTACCTTACCACTATACACTACATTATTTTATATAGCGGCGACAAGAACTAAAAGAACGGAGAATGAATTAAATCTATAATTCCTATAATGTTCATCTAAAAAAGTGCCTCACCAGTTTCATATTTTGATAGGAGATAGGAAGCTGTATAACTCTTTAAATCTAACTGTAGCGCGTTGCCGACATCCCCTTTCGCAGAAGAAACCAAACTTCGAGTCCACCATATACATAGCTCACAATTTTACAAATAAAACGTCACTGTTAACATCTCGACACTGCCTGTGTATACAAGATTTGTTAAACATGCGATCTTATAAGTTTACATCTTCAATAAGAAAAAAAAAACTAAATTAGAAGGTTAAGGTGAAGATGAACTTACCCAAAGTGTGCATAGTTTAAATTGTTTCGATTCATATAAAACAATCTAAATCACGCAAACATGCAATCGTTGAGACTTTTTGTAAGGTCAATCGATTAAAGCAAAGCCTACTACTTTCACAAGAGCTATTGAAAGCAAAACTGTTA
Organism: Episyrphus balteatus; assembly: GCF_945859705.1. Lineage (NCBI taxonomy): Eukaryota > Metazoa > Arthropoda > Insecta > Diptera > Syrphidae > Episyrphus > Episyrphus balteatus. The sequence goes on from NC_079135.1 coordinate 38,088,550, forward strand.
CATTTAAAGTTAACCTAGTTTCTCAAGTACATACATTCTATTCATGTTTGTTTTCTTCAAGTGATTCACCAACTATTTGTATGTTTACAAATAAATGGTGCTGATGCGACAAATGTTGCTAGATTTTTTTTACAGATTGGTGTAAACCATGAATAGCCCTGTTAAATTTTAAATGGATTAAGTTAGGCTCCAGAATTGGATGCAAAAACACTCCAAATATGTTCCTTCATAACTTCTTAACAACTTGTCATATTTAAACAAATGAGGTATCGTTTGAAGAGTCTTAATTGTACGCTAGTTATAGGCTTTGTAGCGTTCTCTAATATAGTATCTCCTACAAGAAAATGCCATGAACTGTGCGGATATTAGTTTTTGTACTAATTTTCTCGTTTAAAATATTTCTAAAATGTTTTTACTTGCGATATAGGTACTATAGGGCAAGTTTAGGATTCGTAAAAAAAATCGAACTCGAGATAACAATTTTACATGACATTATGATGATGGAGAATGCCAAAAAAGTGGGTCCGGCAATTCTGTCTGTCTGTCTGTCTGTCTGTCTGTCTGTCTGTCTGTCTGTCTGTCTGTCTGTCTGTCTGTCCGTCTGTCTCTATCTGGAGCTGCAGCCTAAACGAGTGAAGTGATTTTCTTCAAACTTGGTAGTTAGCAGTTTTTGGTGATTCCCTAGAGGGGAAATTGAAATTTTTTTTTTATGACCAAAACTAACGGTACCTGCCATATAACGGAAATAGAAAAGTTATTTTTTTTTCAAAAACGGCTCTAACGATTTTGATTAAAATTTTTGTGTGTAATACTACACATAAGGGCCAACTTTTTAAATAAAAAAAATATTTTTTGTACCGTTATTAACGGTACCTGTCATAGAACGGTTTTTTTCGTTTCTGAATATCTCGTACAACGTTAACCCGATTTAAATGAAAATTTTTATACAAAAGTGTGTAAGTAAACATAATATTAAAATTTTAGAAAATTTTCAAAAAACGCATTTTTGGTTTTTTAAAAAATATTTCAAAATTTTTTTTTGAAAAATCAATTTTTTGAAAACGGATCAATGAAAAATTTTGAAATTTAGTTTTTATGTGTAAATTAATTAATACCAACTTTTTTTTTGAAAAATGTTAAAAAAATTTTATATATAAAAAATTATTTTTTTAAAAAAACGGCTCCTACAATTTTCAAAATTTTTTTTCTAAAAATACCTTTTTATACGAGAAATAAAATGGCATATTTGTTTTTTTTTTTAAGATATTTTAAAACGGAGTTTTATTAATTATAAAAACAGATTTAATTTTTTTATACTACTTATGAAATTTCTTCAAAATATCGAATTTTAAATTTCTTGAATAAAAAGCTTTAACATTATAGTTACTTTAAGCATAAGAGCAAGTACGTGCGACCCCAGTCGTGCAATTTATTTTTTCTTCTAAAAGGCATCAAATTAGATAACTTTTCATATCCTTAACCAACTGCGTAGCAAAATTCATTTGAAAAGAGAGTTCATGAAACATAGTTTAACATAAGTTTAGGACCACTTTTGAATATTTAAGAAAATCCATACGCCTAAGGTCTTAAAAAAAGTGAATTATGAAGTATAATTAAGACCAGACCAATGTGAACCTTGTGTCTTTTTTTTCAAATGTGAGCCTGAAAATATTCAGATTGCTTAAGAACCCTATACTGACAACTGTATCAAACCATAGCAAGTGTAATCAATATTTAATACCTCCATTAATTCAAAAAAAAAAAAAAACAAGAACACACAAAAAAAAAACGAATCTATACATTTCTGTGTCAATCAACCACAATATGCACTCAAAAACGATCCAAATACGATCATTGTCACATGACACAGGTGGAAAAAATATAAGAACTACCCCACTTTTTTTTATGCAATCCGTGTCGCCAAAGTCTAAATACCTTTTACTCCCGACCCGACAAATCACATGATGAGATTGATGAAGATCGTTAAATCTAAGCGTTTGCCACTTCGTGTGATGCTGATTTTCTTATAGCACCACAAAGATGGTTTCAAATGGGATGCTAGATGCTAGATCTGACACACACAAATTTATATATACACAAACATACAAACATGCGACTTGATGCTGGGATCTTTGTTTTAGAGTGGATGGATATTGTATTGCGCTGGTGGTAGATTGCTTAATTCTTAGGTATGCCAATCGGATGGATTTATTCGATTGCTATGGAAGCAAAAAAAAAAGAAATATACAAAGCATCATCGCGTCCGGAGCTTGACTTGACATTGCACAAACTCCTACCATTACCATCTGCGTGATATTTGCTCTCAGTTATTGTTTTGCTATCGGGTAGTCGCGTCGTGTTGTGTTTGAATTGTGGCATCACAACGAATCATATTTATTACCAAGTTCTTTGTGCGCATCCTACTCCATTACAACTTATTCCTTTCAAATATTAAACAAACAACAAAAAAAAAACATAAAAGACAAGCTCCTTAAGGATTGCTTAAGATTACCTAACTTTGTTTTAAATTTAAATTTTCTAACCATCACTTAATGGATTGTTTTATAATAAAACATAAATTGAATGGAAAGTGAAGGTTAAGGGTGAAAGATTTTTCGTAAGAAAATTATATTGCATTCACTGGACAATATAGAAAGTATAAAGCAAATAAGAAAAAGTGCACGTGACTATGTCATCAAAGGTACTCTCGACTTTGGTCGTTTTAGTGGCTATTTCGTTAATTTCAACAACAACAGGAAGAATTGTAAAGGTTTGTATCATCGAGATTATTACAAAATTTTCTTTATGTACTTTTATGTAGTTACAATTATTGTGATGCAGACTATTTGCCAAGATAGCTTCTCATTTTAGCTCCAAGTTTACTTTAGCTCGCTTTCTTATTCACTAATATTAAAAAAGATACAAGTAATAGTTTATTTTTTTGACCATAGGACATTTAAGTTGCTTTTAAACATCCAATCATTCAAAAGGCCTTGCCAAACAGAGCGCATTTTCAACTTTTTAAAACTTTTATTTTAAAGGATCTAACACACCGGAAAAAAATTCCACACCTGAACGTTGACGTTCCGGTTTTGAATTTATTGGATACAGTTACCCGTACCGCTGCCGCATACCTACTTTTCTAGAAATACGTATCTTTGAACCATTACCTCTTGCTTATACCTTCCCGGTGTATGAGCTCCTTAAAAATTATGTAATATTGTTTTCCTACCGGTATCATATAATAACTCATAAAACAACAACAGTCATCAAAAAATTTACAGCGTGTCTCACAGTCACCGCCCAAAATGAAAACCATGGATTCCTGAAGTCCTTTTAAGTCGAAAAACTTAGCAGATAATTTTCTTGTTTTCTTCCCGTTTTAGAGTTATGACGGTTTTTTTAATTCGTAGATGTTTTTAATAACCAATCAAGAATTTATTAAAGTTAAAGTTGGTCCCAAAACTTTTTTTTCTGTGGACCACAGTTTCTCCGCAGTTTTGCATCAAAGTAAATTTTGTTCGTTATTTAAGTTGTTTTTTCACTTTCATATCATAAAAAAAAACACTTAGATGAGTATTATTTTATTTAAAACAAAAAATATTTTTTTTCATAAAAAAGAATACTGAAAGTAATTAAAAAAATAAACAAACTGAGCGAATTAAAAAAAAAAAACAAATTTTTTAACCCAAAATTAATTCAATAATTAATTAAATAAATTAAAATTTTTCTGAGCTATTAGTCCGGTCAATTTAGGAATCCGAGGTTGCATTAATTTCCAGCAAGCTAAAAATTGGTAGGATTGTTGGAAAAACCATCAAAAATTAAATCTAAAATGTCCTCATCGATCCGAGACCTGGAAAAAAATTTACTTGGGGTCAAAGGTCACAAAAACTTTCTTAAAAATATTCTTGTCTAAGGGAAATATTTTTAAGAAAGTTGGCCGCCTAGGTTTCTACAGATTTATTTTATAACACAGGTGTTTAAAATTTTTCATAAAATACTTTTTTTACATTTTGCATCGAAAAACAGATTTAAAATTTTTTTTAAGGAAAATGTGCAATAGCTATGAAATTTTATGTACTCATAAAATTATTGTTAAAAATTATAAAAAAAAAAAAATAAATAAAATTCATTCATTCGTGGTTGTAGTGAACGAAAATATAATATGATAAAATATAAAATACACTGAACGAAAAAAACCCAATATTTTATGAACTGGTTTCCATAGAACTTTTTTCTATCTGTTTTTAAAACAGTCAATAGTGTAGCTGTCAGCCGTTTCAGGGTTGTCCATTCTCTATCGGACACCCTGTGCCTGTATTATATTCAGACATATTCTAAACAAAAATTACCAAAGAAATGGTTTCGGGAAAAGGGCCCCAACCGGAAAAATGGTGAAAATTTCCATTTTGTTTTGCTTTCCCCATAATCTTAGCCATTGAAGAATGAAATTCAAGCTAAAAAAATAATGAAATTTCAGGAACTTTTCAGTTGGGAGTTTTTTTTCAGAATAGGCCTTATTATGACGATTACAACTCAACTTCAACTTTTTGAATCGTCATACCTAAGAAACGGTGGGTCTAAAGAAAAAAAGTGTTATGACACTTTTTATACATAATAATCTGGTCTACAATTCTTGTATTAAACATTTTTTGACTGAAAAACCAGTTTTTGTGACCTGTGACCCCAAGTAAATTTTTTTCCAGCTCTCGGATCGATGAGGACTTTTAAGATTTAATTTATGATGGTGTTTCCAACAATCCTACCAATTTTCAGCTTGCTGGGAATTAATGTAACCTTACCTTCTTATTGTAGTCCAATTTGACCGGACTATATTCTGGTTAAAAAAATAACAATAGATAAAGCTCAAAAAAAAGTTTAAAATCATTTGAATTAATTTTGACCTTAAAAAATTGTTTTTTTTTTTTAATAAACTGGGCTTTAATAATAAGCGAAAAAAAATAGTAAAAGTGAAAACAAAAAAATTGAGTTTGCGGAGAAACGGTTGTATACAGAAAAAAAAATTCTGGGACAAACTAAAACTGTAATAAAATCTTCATTAGTTATAAAAAAAAAAATCTGGCAAATTGGACGTAGTTTGGCAAAGATAAAGCCAGTTAAAGGGAAAGAGAGCAAAAATTATAAAAACCGTCTGAACTCGGAAATGAGAAAATTAAATCATAAGTTTTTCGACTTATATTTAAATAATTCTTTTATAAACAAATTTTCAGGAGCATTGAACTACAAGCAAGTACGTGCGACTCAGTATTGCCTTTTATTTTAAATTTCTTCTTCGCTTTTTCTTTGTTAGTAATATTTCTTCCAAGTTTCAGGATCTTGTCTTATGACTAACTTCTCATGCCTAATTCACTTGAACAAGTGTCAGAAAAAAATAAAAGAAGTTTAAGTTTTTTCTATATAACGTAAATTAAGTCGGTGTTTTGATAACCAATTCTTTCTTCAACAAGAAAAACTTTCCTCAAGGCACAAAAGAAAATTTTTGGAAGCATTCTGCAAACTTAAACGTCGTTATAGGTTATAATGCTTTTTTTTATTTTTTAAGTACATTCATATATGTACTACAAACACATAAGAAAATATAAAAGGTAAAGAAGGGACACCTATTGAATTTTATTTTTATAACCTGCTAATGATAATGATAATGAATTCATGTTTTTTTCATTATAATGATCTTCATATGTATATGCGATGTAAAAGAAGAATTACATGCATCATTGCAACCTTGTATCACAATCATTTCCCGTAACGATTGACAAAATTCCAAACAACAAAAATATAAACATTTATTAATTACGTTCGAGACACGTTCGGGACACATTCGGGACACGTTTGGGACACATTCCGAACACGTTCAGGACACGTTCAGAACATTCGGGACGATTTCGGGACACGTCCCAAACATTTTATGTAATTTTTAAATTTTATTTTTCAAGTTAGTACAACGAACAAGAATAACAAAATAGTATTTTAACTTTTTATTATAGAAAATTCAATTTTTGAAATTTGTTTAGTTTGTTTGCAATCATTCTTGATATTTCATCCTTATTTAACTGAGGAGTTTTAAATAATCATTTCTGTTTTAAATTACCGTTTTATTGTTTAAGTAAAAAATATTTAATATGACCTGCATTATTTAATAACTTTGAAATAAACAATACCTACTTTTGTTTTTTTTTATCTCCAGAAGAGACAAATATATCGAGAACAAGTTCTTCCACATGCTGGTGGAAAAATTCCTGATACAGCCTTTCAGACTGACCGTCTCTTTTTGAATCATTTGCAAAAGGAAGGTATTGCTATACCAGATGGAATAGTTTTGCAACAGCGTAATCCACAAGTATTTTACGAGAACTTTCTTGTTTCATTAAAAAAAAAAACACTAATGAATTTTCTTACCAAAGGTTTATCCGTTCCTTAATAAACAATCACGAGCTGTATATAAAGTTGCATTGAGTTCAGATGGAAGATATATTCCCAATGAAGGACGTTACTTTTATGATTCTCCACCATCAGTTGAGACAACATATCTTGTTCCCCAGATACATGACTATCCCGAACGAAAACCATCAGTAATACCAGCTTACCCCGTCTACAAACAACTCCACATACAAAATCCTCATCTGAATCAACCCAAACTGCAACCCAAATTAAAATCAAAGAAAAAATGTATGTAACGTTTTCAAAATAAAGTCGATTTTCAACCCTTTCTAATTGCAGCATTTTTATACTTATCGCCATACAGCAAAACCTCTTCACTCGGATCGGACAAATTAAACATCATCCATCAGCCAACTCAAACCATCAATTTACTGAACGATCCTTTGGGTTATCTATCTAACAATAATTACAACACAAACTATGGACCTTCACAGCATGTTAGTATGAAATAAATGATTTATTCAACACAAAATGACGTTATGTTGTTTATTTTAGCTCTTCAATGAATTCGATAGCTTGTTCAATGGTTTTCAACTGGATGCCCCAAGACCTATTTATAAACCCTGAATGCATATATTTTGAACTGAAGTTTAACCCGCGGGAGCCTTAACTTATAACATTATTTAATTTGTTTATCAATTTTTTTTAATTAAAATATAGAATAAGTTTTTATTACTTGATGTTTGTGAGCGTTTTTATTTGTTAACTTCTGATGTGGTTTCAGGCTTGTGATTACTTCTTTTAAAAGCTTTTATAAATTTTCTTATTTTTTTTTTGAGTGAAAATCAGCCAACTTAAACGAATCAACACTCAGGTTCAAATATGCTATAGAGCTCTGAAACAAAGACCTTGAACTTGAATGTTTAAGATTCATTTAATTCACTCGTATAGCTTGCAGTTAATAGAATTACATAAATACATAATTACTTCATCTTCATTTGTAGTGGGGATCGCGGCAGCAATGAGTTAAGAGTTAAGACAAGAGCAAAAACAATCAGTCTTAAGTCAAAGTTACTAATGATGAACAACAATCTCACGGTATGTAAGTTCACATGCTTGTCTGGCTAATTACAACTTAACTGTGCCTATCATGATTGGAATGGGCTATTAAGTTTTAGATAATGTGAAACAAAATTCGATATCTTCCTCCTCATGTAAGAAAAAAAATGTTTGGATGCAAATATGTACCTCAGCAACCAGACCCCCAAAGAAAGATCTTTATTTTGATGTTACATTCGATGACTTTGGAGGAATTTTGTTGAAATGCATTTTTTCGATTTTTCGGATTTTTTCGAAAATCTGAAAAAAAAAAATAAAATTTCAATTTTTTAATCTAAATGCATAGGCATTTTCACTTCGAACTCATATCTGTGAACCAAAACTTATTTCGAGCCTTTGGCCCCCAGATATCTGCCTCCGAATGTATTGGAAAAAATGTTTGGATGCAAATACCTCGAAGAAACTTTTGGTATTCAGTTATGAATAGAGCTTAAAGAGACCTTTCTTTTGATGTTACATTCGATGAATTTGGAGGAATTTTTTTTTTTAATGCATTTTTTCCGACAATTCAGATATATCTGTGGATCAAAGTCTCGCAACAAGTTTAGGTTAACAGATATGAGTTCACAGTGAAAAGGCCTATGCATTTAAATTAAGAAATTGCAATTTTATTATTTTCAGATTTTCGAAAAAATCAAGGTTAACCCCTTGCCGAAAAAAAAATGCATTTTAAAAAATTCCTCCAAATTCATCAAATCTAACAGCAAAAGAAAGGTCTTACTCCAGTCAAAGCGTCGGAAAAAAAGGCCTAACCTTGCGCACAGAGGCACTGTCAGTTTTTATTTCATGGATCGATAGGGGTATATTTAAAAGGCTTAAACCCAATTTCTCACCACCTGATCATTCTTTTTAGTGGAATTATTCACAAAAATGCCTTTTTTGGGATATTTTACTTCCAAGCTAATATCTTTTCAGTTCTATTTTTTCAGATTTTCGAAAAAAATCCGAAAAAGCGAAAAAATGCATTTTAACAAAATTCCTCCAAAGTCATCGAATGAAACATTAAAATAAAGGTTGCTTTAAGCTCTATTCATAACTGCAAACCGAAAGTTTCTTTTAGGTCTGGTTGCTGAGGTATTTACATCCAAAAATTTTTTACTTGCTCTATAGGTACGGTGACCATATTTCTAGAAGCGAAACCCGGGACGGATAAAAAATTTGTTGGCTCGTTTTGAAAATAATGATTTTCAAAAAAAAAAAAATTAACGACGAAATTCTTATCATTTCCAGTGCTAGAATATTTGGAGTTTTCTGTTGTTTGTCACTCCAGGTAATTTTTCTTGCTCCTACAGAGTTTATTACTTGAAAAAATTTTCGTTTTGCTTCAGCAGCGTACTAGGCTTAAGGCTTTGATTCGAAAAATTAGAAAAACTTTTAATTTCGAACCACTGTTCTCTTGTTTTCCGTACAATTTTTTTTTTTTTTTTTATTTTGAATAAAAAAAAATCGGAGAATGTGCAAATACGGGATAATCACGGGACAAATTACAAAATACGGGACACTTATACGTCCCGGGTTTCTAAAGTAAAAACCCGGGACAAGCTGTAGAAATACCGGACAGTCCCTGGTAAACCGGGACGGATGGTCACCGTATAACTATAGGTACGGTGACCCCCCGTCCCGGTTTACCCGGGACTGTCCCGTATTTCTACAGCTTGTCCCGGGTTTTTATTTAAGAAACCCGGGACGTATAAGTGTCCCGTATTTTGTAATTTGTCCACATTCTCTGATTTTTTTATTCAATATTTTACAAGAAAACAGTGGTTGGAAAATAAAATTTTTCTAGTACGCCGCTGAAGCAAAACGAAAAATTTTCCAAGTCTCCAAAGTAAAAAAACGATTAAAAACTCTCCATATATTCTAGCACAGGTAAGAATTTCGTTGCCTAAGCTGCGTACTGTGCAACGAAAAGCAAAATTTTCGTTTACGATTTCGTTCCGCTGGTTTTGTATGAAAATTTTCGTTTTGCCTCTAGACTAGGCTTTAGTTTTTTTAAATGTTCGTCAATTATTTAGTTCCAGCTTCTGTTTGTCAGGTTGGTACACCAGGAAATGTTTTCGAATAAAGAACAACATATGGAAAAGTAAAGAACCCAGATAACTTTCAAAACTTTTAAGGACATGTTAAAAGTTGTGTTAAGGTTCATATAATTTCAAAACCATTTAAATAAAAATGTTTAAAAACAGCTCTCCCGATTTAGATTAAAAAAATATTTTTTTAGAAGTTATTAACAGACAATATTAAAAAACCATTTTCTTGATTTCTGATTTCGTAAACGACTTAAATGATATCAACAAAAAAGCTCCCATAAAATCGTTTAGGAAATCTGAATATCAAAAAAAAAAAAAATTTTAATTTTTTTGAAAAATCAATGTTTTCAAAACGATCCGACGAATTTTTTATCCGTCCTGGGTTTGGCTTCCAGAAATATGGTCACCGTAACTATAGGGCAAGTATTGGTTTCGTGTCGAAAAAAAAATTTGAGGTTTTAATCAAAACCAACATTACGATGATGGAGAATTCCAAAAAAGTGGGTCTCGCAATTCCGTCCGTGCGTCTGTGCGTCCATCTGTACACATTTCCACAGCCTAAACAGGTGGACGGATTTTCTTCAAATTTGGTACAGATGATTTTTATAGGATTTTGAAAGTTGGTTTTTTTTTGTTTTTTTTATATCTCGCTTAGAAAGTGTACCCCCCATACAAATTTTTCAATTCAAACCAAATAACTCGAAAACGGCTCTTACGATTTTGATAAAAAAACTTGTGTATAATTTTAAAAACAAGACCCAACTATTGATTTAAAAAAAAATATTTTTTGGAAGGTTTCTAGCGGTACCTGCCATAGAACCGTTTTTTTTTTTGTTTCAAAATAACTCTTAAAAGACTAACCCGATTTCAACGAAAATTTTTACACAAAAGCGTTTAATTAACCGTAATATTAAAATGTTAGAACATTTTCTGAACATTGTTCTGAAAATTTGTTTTTGAGTGTAAATTAATTATTTCTTCAAAATGACATACCAAATTTTTTTTTTTAATGTTAGAATATTTTTATATACACGCATAGTAATTTTTAATCCGTTCTACATTGAATCAATGGTGAAAAATATATTCATTAATTTTCTAAAAATCGTCCTATGGTTAAGTTACAGTTTGTCACACCAATTTTTATAAGTGAGATGGCACAGTGGTAAAGCATAAGCTTGTCAACCCAGGTATAGCAGGTTCGATCCCCAGCGGATGCCAGTTTTACTTTTTTTTGTTTTTTTTTTAATGTGTGAACAACTTAGATTTAAAGTGTGCTACTTTGATTCAATCATTTTCCACTTTAGGCTAAAAATGTAGTGATTTTCCATTGATTCAAAGTGGTTTCGATTGATTTTACGTTGTTTTTTGGCTGTGTATAAAAAATTAATTTAAAAAAAAAAACTGCTCTAACGATTTTCAAATTTTTTTTCTCAAAATTCCTTTTCATACAAGAAATCAGATGGCATACTTCGTTTTGTGATCAAAACCTTTAAAAACGGTGTTTTATTAATTATAAAAACAGCTTCTCTTTCTTTTTATTAAAAGCTTTAAGATAAGATCTACTTTCACCATAAGAGCAAGTACGTGCGACCCCAGTAGTCGTGCATTTTATTTTTCTTGAATTTGGAGGCAGATATCTGGGTGCCAAGTTTAATGCGAAACAAGTTTAATGATAATAAAAATAATCCCCCTTTCCACATATTGGAATTGACACTTTCAGTATTTTTAAATAGATCCAAATAAATTAATACAAATAAAAATAAACAAATTACTGAACCTAACGATCTAATTTGTTGCTAGTTGCTTTAATTTTAGACCATAAATCTCAGCTTAATTTTAATTTATCTAAAGCGCAAAAATATCCTTTTTTAGCTATAGTCACTAAGATATAAACACAGTTGTTCATTTTCAAACCTTGAAAGCTAACTTGAATATTACATAAACAAAAAAAAAATATACTACATAATATGTGTCTGCAATTCGTTCATTGACTTTATTACTATTGAATTGATATTAGCAAGCGAAAGCATTTTTTTTATTTCAAAAAAAAAAAAAAAAAAACTACTATCTGGTTTAGACGAAAAGTACACCACCATTTATGCTATCTATATCCCCCACAAATGGTCTTTTCCACTTCTTCATTATTTTTTAAATTTTAATATGTGTCTCCTAAGATTAAATAATCTAGCCCCAGCAGCAGTTGGTCATAGTACTTCTTTGCGTTCGCACTCTAGTTTCAAACCACAAAAAAGTTACATCAATCCACTATGGAGTCTAAATTGTTATTCGCACTTGGATTATTACTTGCAATTGGATTTGTAGCTTGCGTTGAGATTCAAGTAAGTAAATACAATGAAGTGATAGATGATATTGGTACTAAAACTCCTAACATTTTCTGGTATCAAAGTTGAAAAAGATTTAGATTTGAGTGAAGTTTTCAGTGATCAAAAGTTAAACTTAGAAATTTCAAGTTTTAAAATTTTCGCAAAATGCATTGATTATTGTGATCGTTGCTTTGCAATTTTTTTAATCGAATGTAATTTATTATGAGTTCGAAATAATTTAAAAAATACTCTTTTCAAAGATCTCTATTCTTAATTATTCTTGAAAAATGCATAAAGGCCCAATTTATTCACTCCTCATTTAGTGTCTCCTTTAAAATTATAAAAAACAAATCGTATAGAAATTTTAAAATTTCCCTTTTTAAATGGCGACTTTAAATTTAATGGAGTGTGAATAAATTGGCCCTAAGTTAATTTAAGGAGGTTTATATTTTGGTTGTTACCGTTTATTCATTTAATGTTTGAATCGATTTTGTGCTGATTATTTTTAACCCATGTCCTGAAGGTGAACCTTTAATGATCGATAGTGATTGAAAGCTTTATCGTTAAATCTCTTGTTTAATTAAAATTTAAAAAGTTTTGCCAATTTTCCTAAGTATTGAAATTACTCGTAAAATGAATTGTATACTAAACTTCATGGTTAATAAGCAAAGAGACCATCATTGAATATTTTACATAATTAGTGATTTTTTTAATGTGTCCGTTTAATTTAATTTTCAATAAGAAAATTCAAAATAAACAACTGTCAAAATCAACAAAATTACTGCATTAACAAAATGCAGCTTTTAACTTTTAGCTTTTTCTATCTTATTTCATATTATAAAAATCAAATCATATTAGTTTAAATAGACAACCATTCAAAAGAATTTAAAAAAAAACAACAAAAAATATGTAATACAATAATTGCGCCAATCTCTTTTGACCTAAAATTCCTGCTGTGCATTGAATGCCATAGGCTGTAAAGTTTTATACTTTTTTTTTTGTCTTAGTTAAAAGGTGCACACCGCCTTCTAACTGAAAATAAAAGTAAGAGCAAAACTGGGTGAACTCCTTTTACCATCATGATCATCTGAAAACAAACGAATACCGTTAAATGAACGCAGTGGTTGTTGCTACTGTACTGTTATGGTTTAGCTATGATTCATTTTCATTTGAACCGGTTTCTATGAGATAATGTGTGCGCGGTGCATGCACTCGTATTACCTCGATTATGTAACAATTTTTTATGTCTGACTGATATGTGTATGGAGTAGACTTTTTTTTATTGAATGGTTTTTTTTTCTCTAATGCTAAGACGATTTATGAATTGAACTGATCTATTTATTAATTTAAAGTTACAACATAGGCTAATGATGGAGAACTATTGTGTTTGAGCTTATTTATTAGTAGGTATTTAAGATGTTTGTTTGGAATCTCATTCAATGATTGCAAATCAATGTAAATGTTTGAACTAAGCCTAACTTGTTATCAATTTTACAAGATCTAAATAAGTAGTCTATTAAAAATAAAAAAAATAATTTATACAATATGTAGGTAATAAGAGAAACAAAATTAATAAATGCACGACGGAAAAATGAATAATATTTTTTAATTTTGAGGCCTATTTGAAAGATTTGTTAGGTATGTAATTGTATGTACCTACTTGTACATGTGTATTGTGTACCTACCAAATGTCATGTATTGAAGTTTTCTATCAGCCCTATTCTGCTATTCGATTCACGTGAATCGAAAGATTTCATTGCTTTATTACATCAAACTAACTTTAAAAAACATCAAACTTTCGAAATCAAAGCGTTGTGTCCGTCTGTTTTAGCAATTCTAAAGAAAAAATATTTGCTTAAATTTAATTTTAACCCCTATTTAAAGGCTTCTTATTTAAGACTTTCACTTGAATCGGATAGTAGAATAGGGACTTATAGTTAGCACAATTTTTACTTTAAAAAGTTATTAATTTTACTGGTTTGCGATTGATGCCATTCAATTAAGCATTCAAATATAGCCAAAAACGAAATCCAACTTGACTTATTCTCGAAACAAAATGAGTTTTTAAAAACTCCATTAGACAAAATAGGTTCTTTATATATTTACATATGTATGTATGTAATTACATTACATATCGTCGGTAGTACCTAATTACCTAAGTGCAAAACCACATATTTTTCAGAAACCACCAATCAAACTTTGCGGTTATCTGAATTTTCAAAATGCGTCAAATCAAATAGGAATTCAATAGCGTTCTTTTTGGTATATTGCATAGTGACACCTCTAACAACAATGAAAATCGACATCGGTGAAAATCTGTAAAAATGCACCCCTGTAGGTGACTTTGACCTAACACCGATGATATCAATTGTATAAATGTGTACTTATTTTTCTTCAATACCTATTTTTTTTAATACTATCATCGCTATGAAGTCTTTAAAACTAAACTGAAATTGCACCTATAGTTGTTTTTTTATTCAGGCAATCACTGAAATGGGCTTTTTACGTTTTGCTTGAACTAGGGTTGCCAGATATATTTTGACGAAACTAGTAATTGAGATGTAAAATACCGGACTTTCCCGGACAAATAAGGACACAAAAAAGAGTACAAATCTAGGACAAAAGGAATGCATAGTTTTATAAAAACAAAAAAAAGCGGAAATATCTTTTCAAAATAAATATAGTTTTATTCTAAAGAATAAGCTAATCTGCTTGTTGAAAAATTGATTTTTTCTCTATCCTTACGAATAAGTACTAAATGACTGTTTAACTGACTATTGAAAAATTGGCCCTTAGTTAAATGCTAATAGAATTTTTAGTAAGTTACTATTTAAGTTAAGAAATGGTCTTTTTGACTTAGCAACTTACTTAAGCGGCCTTATATTTTTCTTAATCGTTTAAAATTTTGCACCTTGAGTCTTACAATAAGGTACCTACTGTAATAAATAATAAAATTTAAATAAATTATTAAAATAAATTTTTGTTGGTCAGAGAATTCACTAACCTGTACCTAATACGCACATTTTTGAGTTTTGATTATATTGGAACAGAACACAAAAAAGAATTGAGCAGATAATAGACCAAAATAAAAACGCCTCGCTTTTAATGAACTCGATTCGTTTTTTGAATAAGGAATGAACTAAGAGTAGCATACAAAAAGTGAGATTTTTAAAGGCTTCAAAAGAGTACAATCCCGGACAATTGATAGAAACTATCCCGGACGTCCCCCACACAGCCAAAAAAGAGTACATGTCCGGGAAAACCCGGACGCATGGCAACCCTAGCTTGAACCCTGATGCGGTGAAAATAAATTTTCAACTTCATCAACTATCTATCAAAGATAATTGCATTGAAAGAGAAACAATCATTACATTACTCAAATACTCAGATGATTCAGCACGTATTTGATCTTCAAGTTTAAATGACTTTGAGGTCCTACATTTAATTTTTAAACAATGCAACAAAGTGCATATAACATATACGAATAGGTTGCACGTACTTGTTTATATCTTATATGTGCGATATGCTCCAAAAAACCCTTTCATTTTTATAAGGACTTCACAATGCAACAATATCCCAAAAGTAAAGCAAAGTAAAAATATAAAAAAGTACGTATACGCCATAGTGGATATAATATTTTTGTTTCATTTAAACAAAGACAATTTGAGGATAAAATAAAAACGCTGATCTAAGAACATATCTCAATATACATAAGGCCTCTCTTTATTCATTTATTATGAAAGGATTTTCCAATCATTGTTAGAAAAAAAGTAGTTCAGTAAATTATTATTTTTGTACTCCTCGTATGTACATTAGGGTGTCCGTTATTTCCCAAAGTGATGTTTTCGGGGGAAACACCCCCCAGATCGAAAGTTTAGGACCTAAACAAGGGGAATTTAGGAATTTTTTGGAGGTCATTAACCCGTGCCTCTAGGGTCATACTTTCCCCATACAAATTTGTATGGGAAATTTTTAACTTTTACATACAATTTTTTTTCTCTCGAGTTAAATCATCTATTTTCAAAATGTTTATTGATTCTGGTTAGAAAATAGTTCCTTTAAAAGATCACATTCAAAATTTCCCGTTAAAAAATTTGTTTATTTTTTATTTCGGTTTTTGAAATTATTAGCTGTTTTCGTGGTTTTTGCTTTTACGTTTATTTGAAAATATTTAATATATTATTTTATTCTTCTTAGAGTATACCACCTATCACATAATTTTAAATACAGTTTTATTAGTTTTTAAATATTTTCAAATATTGCATTTAAAAATGTGTGTATAAATCAAAACATTTAATTTTTTAAATTTTTATTTGAAATTTTTGCCGACTTTATTCGTTTAAATTAATTTTTTTTCAGAAAATTAAAAAAATTATTTTAACGGGAAATTTTGAATATGATCTTTTAAAGGAACTATTTTCTAACCAGAATCAACAAACATTTTGGAAATAGATGATTTAACTCGAGAGAAAAAAAATGTATGTAAAAGTTAATTTGTATGGGGAAAGTATGACCCTAGAGGCACGGGTTAATGACTTCCAAAAAAATTTTTTTTTGCTAAATTCCCCTTATTTAGGTCCTAAACTTTCGATCTGGGGGGTGTCTCCCCCGAAAACATCACTTTGGGAAATAACGGACACCCTAATGTACATAAGTGTCTTCCCAGTTGAAAGTAACGCATACAGTGTGTTGATGAGTTTTTGTTCACCTTTTTTCAACACTTGGTAAAAAGGCATCGACAAAACTTAAATGAATTTCATTCCAAGTAGCTATTAGGATCAATCTATATTCAATATTCAACTATTTATATTTATAGTTTTCATTTATGCAAAATCTTGTCAAATTATATCTAAGCTAAAAATCCAAATTAACAGAAATTACTATTTTTAGACTTTTGGGAGCCTTTTCCATCCTGAAAATGAAGTGCGAAGAAAAGAGAAAAAGCAGGATCTGAGTAAAATTCCTGGAGTACCTGGAGTCGATTATCCACTTTATCATGAAGTTCCTCATACAAACTTTGATTGCGGTTCTGTACCAGCTGCACCAGGAATGTATGCCAATGTGGAAACTGGTTGTCAAGTAAGCTTAAATAGTTTTTTATACAAAAATTATTAAATAATTAAGATTCGAATTTTTAAAAATTTAAATACACCTTAACAATCTTTTAAGTTCATCGGCTAGATTTCATACTGAATGTAACAATACTGAATTAATAAAAATTTTAATTTTAAAAGGCATATCATGTGTGCCATGATGGAAGAGAAGGTCATCAAGGAGCTTCATTTTTATGTACAAACGGAACAATTTTCAATCAAAAGGAATTCGCATGCGATTGGTGGTACAATGTCAACTGTGCTGAGGCAATTAGTTATTACAGGTAATTATGAAACTAAGTTTTTGAGCTGCATTCTAATCACGCAAATATTTTGATTAATTAATTAATTTTATAAGCTATTAACTATAAAAATTGAACATTTGTAATAAAGTAAAGATTTGAGTTTAAAAATTTGACAAAAGTGAGTCAATAGTCAAAAAATATTTCCAAAGGAACGCAGCTAATAAAGGGGTAAAACATGCTTAAAATCCAACTTTTAAAAGTTCTGGGTTTTAAAATAATTTTTTAATGGATTTTAAAAGGCTAAACCCTTATTGAATGAATTATTTTTTGCTTGTGCTCGCTTTGTTAAAAATATTTATACATGTGTTTATAGTTATAATTAACTTTTATTTATTTTAGCTTGAATGCCGACCCAGCTCATAATCCTTATACTCCAAAGAAGAAACTGGAAGAACAGTTCTTGATCAAAGCCTAAAGGGCTTAAAGATTTATTTTTAGGACATTCTGTTACATTTTAGGAACAAAATCGAATTTTTCAATAAGTTTTCGTAACAAAATTAATTTTTCTATGTAAAAATTGTGAATAAAAAAATATAATTTAAAATGTTTTATAGTAAATTAGCAACTGTTATGTTTTTTTTTTGAGTCAATGCAATGGTTAAAAAAAAACAGTAACACAAATGATAGCAATGAACGAGAACTTTCAACCATATCGTGGAAATCTTTTATCATTCGTAAAACATCATAGTTGTTTCTTTGCTCATATTACTTAAATTCATTTCAGGTAGGGTCAATGTGGGTAAATGTAAACAGGGGTAAATGAAAACATGGCTCATAACAAGCTTCAGTTAAATCTTTTTGATGCATACATAAGTACAAATCGCGGACGTATATATCCTTTAACTTATATGTCAAGCTCATTGCTGTCAAGAGAGAATTCATTCGACGAGCGTATTTTCCGTGAAAGATAATTTTTTAAAGTGCCAAACAAGTCGTTAGTCTTTCAGAAAAATTAAATATTTTTGCAGATTCAATTAAGTCAGTATAATTTGCAAATACTTTTTAGTTTTTAATTTTGATGTAGATTCTATGTGAAACAAACAAATTTTAAAATACAATACATTTATGTCGATTTGCATGTGTTTACATTTACCCCAGAATATTTTTCATAATGGGTAAATGTAAACAACGTATTCTGGGGGTAAATATAAACATATATTTTTGCTGAAATTATTGATTTTAATAATAATAAAGTATTTATTGTCAATTACTATTGCTAAAGTGCAGCGGAGTCACATTTTAAAGTAGCCAACACTATCATATTCAGTGGATGATGTTGCAAAATCGGTCTTTGACGTAAAAAGAAAAAAATATGACGTTCAAAGCTGCTCAGGATGCATATTGGGTGCCTATATAAAGAATCAAAGGAAGAAAACAAAAAATTTTATTGGGTTTTGAAAAAGTTTTTGCCAAATACCTTCTTGGACGTTTTTCAAGTCGTTATTTTTATCATATAATAAAGAGAAAATCATAAATTTTAAACCACCGTTTACATTTACCCCGAAAACGCTTCCAAAACACGCCTGAAACGCGTCCAAAACGCGTTCAAAAATTTAACCTAACAACAACACACTTCAAATTTTCATTTGCCCAAGTCAAAACAGGCCACAAGGTGTAAGGTCGTACAAATTTGTACAAAGTACATGTTTTACACAAGGACATTAATTCTGTTATTGAAATGTAAAGTAATCGAACAGTTCATCATCCAAGAATGTAAGATATACAAATCAAACACAGCTAACGTAACGTAAGAAAATGTCACCTGTCACTTAATTTTTCTAGCAACCAAACTAAAAACACAACAAACCAAAAAGCACAAATTGCATATTTTGACCAAATAAATTAAAACAAATGTCGCACAAAGAACAACTTGATTTTATAAAACAAAAATGGACAGAGTTGCACAATGAACCAGGTGTTTTCAAATACAAGTTAAATGTTGCAAGCCGAAAGTATTTACCAGGAAAATACAACATTTATACAGAGGTATTTTTCTTAAGTGTGTGACGTATGTCATAGCCTAAGGCAGATCTGCAAACTACGTTTAATTAACCAATTTTAAACGTGATTTTTAAATTTTCTGTATTAGGTTCTTTTTAAATGAAAATCTTCCATTTTTGAAGAGTAAATTGAGAAAAACTCATTAAACCACAAACAATCCCGTTTCTATTTTTGTTTTAGCTAAATCCTGACCGAAGTAAACTACGTCGTTTACCTTTAGCTATTCCATCGTTGTTCACAGAGTTCGATCATAACAAATTCAATTTTAATAAAATCAAACCAAATGAAAAACTGTTGGATATTCCTTTCGAAGATACCGTTATTTCATTCCTTATCAACCAGAGTCCTTTGACGCCTTACCATTCGTTAATATGTCCCGATTTAGAAAAATCCCAACCTCAGCTAATCACAGAAAAAGCTTTAGAATTTAGCATTGAATTCCTATTATCGATTGATGAAAAAGATTATCGAATCGGTTATAATAGCCCTGGAGCATTAGCATCTGTAAATCATCTCCATCTTCATTTAATGTACATGGATTTTGATTTGTATATTGAAAAGGCGGTTAGTTATTATTTTTTAACTACAAAGTATACGACTCATAACTGTCTTTTCTATATTTGAAGGACCTTGAAAGTATTGGAAAAACTGGTGCATACAGATTGCACGATTCAATGCCAACAGAAGCCATTTGCTTTTTAATAGATGAGAACAACAAAGAGACGATTGTTAAGAATATTTATGCATTGATTGAGTTTATGTTCAAGCATAGCATACCGCATAATATATTTATAACACCTGACCGACAGCAAGAAGGGAAACAACTTAAATTATTTATTTACGCTCGAGGAGAACATTTTGTTATCAAAGATGTCATGGCGTTGAATGTAGCATTTTTAGAATTTAGCGGATATTTTCCACTCGGAGGTAAGTTTTAATTTATAATGAGAAATAATTTTAATGAATAGAAAAAATTTACAATATTTTTAAATCTCAATAATGATAGTTTCAATGTTTGGTCTAGTTAAAGCTATGGAGTTTGGTATTAACAACATAAGTCCAAAATCGTCGTTTTGAGATAAATGCATTTTAAAGTTATAAAAATTCCTCCAAATCCAGTTTTATTTAATACAAATACATAATATTGGGATGCAAGTTTTTTTTTCAAATAATAATATTTACACAAATAAGGTAAAAAAAAGCGTAATTGTTATGTTTTTAGTGAGATATGTTGTCCTTAGTGCCAATAATGGAATTGTTTTTTTTTTTTAAGAATTTAAATTTTTTGGACATACCGCTATTTACTTTTTGTTTTATTTTAAACGAACAATCGATTAATATATTTCCCGTCATTGATCAAATGAACTGAGTTGTGCTGTTTTCACTTTACACTTATTTAAAAGTTTAAGAATTTTTGCTTGGTCAAAACAGCACATGTTAGAGTTATGCCATTATGATCAAACATAATTTTAGAAAAGCAGTTTAGTGTGGTTAGGTCCATTAAATATCTTTGGAACTAGTTTACTTAGAGTTATGATGTTAAAACCAAACGAAATTAGATTTTTTTAAAATAGTTCTGCATACTTAACTCATTTTCGAAAAAAATGGACTTATGCTGTTAATACCAAACTCCATAGAACATCCCATGGAAAATCTTTTTAACATCTAATATCGAATTCCAAATAACCAAAAATTCGATCTACAGTTGACTTGCAGTCGATTTTTTTTCTTAAATGAATCCAATGAAAAAAAATTACTACTTATTAAACCTCTTTTTAAACACATTACAGTTTTGATAAATGAATTATTTAAACCAAAATAAAGTAATATAAAACATGAAATCGTTTCAAAACATGAAATATCAGTCACTTTGACACATACATTCAAAAGAAGAGATCGCTGCTTTTTTAATTTCCTAAATAGCCAAAAAGTTTCGATTTTAGTAGCCACTAATTCGTGACTTGTAGGCGAGTACAAAGTTATAACCACTCATAGGCTATTACAACTCAGTCCCAGGCGCGAGAGTAACTATTTAATTATTCTCTCTCAAGAATATCTATTCCTCTCATTCCCGCAGTGTATTTTCTATTTCTGGAGTTTTTGTTAATAATAAATAAAACATGTTGTTCTATACGTTTTAATATCGCGTTCTATACGATAATCTCTACCGTTATGAACAATAATCTATAGTGTTATTAAACGCTACATTCAAACTCTACCTCTACCGTTATAATTATAACTGGCAACGGCAAGGTTCTAAAAATCAGTTAAAAAATCAGCCAGATAGGCTCTTAGATTTTCTTGGCTAGATTTATATCAGTGATGTTTTTGTATAAACATAATAACTGTTAAAATGTTGTTAAACAGCTTTTAAAAGTAAGTACTAAACTAAATAATTACAGTCACCTCTTAACGTTTGTGTGATCGGTTTTCATGGTTAAAAAGAGTGAAAACAACTTAACCTGGGGTTTATCTAATTTAATACAAATGGGATAATATGCCCCATAGTCTTTTTTGTAATGCAGTTACCATGTTTATACCAAACACCACAAATACAAAGGTCACCTCTATAAAATAGTACAATAAATTAACTTAGAAATTAAAGTATTTAAAAAGTCTTTTTTTTATTAATTTAATTTTTTTTTTATTTCAGATAGCGAATTGTTCAACAATCTTACAGAGGATAGAGTCTTAGAAAAAATAAAACAACAAACCGGGAATGTATATACCTCAATATACAAATATTTAAACGAACTATAATATCAGAGTCTAGTTAAAAAAATATGTTTTCAATAGTTATTTGTTATTTGGATAAGAAAAAGTTTTTGTAAGATTTTGCATAAAAGCAAAAAATATAAAGCATTAAGTAACTAACCGGAACAAAATGTATTAAGTATTAAAATTTGTGAAATACTTGAATTAGTAAAAAGGTAACTTTGTCGCTTATTTTCTAATAAACTTCTTATTGTTGTTTATCCACACTACAAATGCAAACATCCATAATATGGATCACATTGTACAAAGAGTTTTAGATAAAATATAGAGAATATATTTTTAATGTTATTGTGTTGTTGCCATTTCTCTGAACATCGCTTTTTTTTCATCGCCTTTATTAATAAGCTTTGGTAATTCCGTAATACTGTAGTCAATTTCTTTATCTGTTCCTTGAAATCTTAGTAAATCAATTAGATTTGACAGAGAATCGTCCATGACAGCCGTCCGTAAAGTTTTAAAGAACTCCATATAATGGTGAAGATTGTGACTGAAAATATTAATTCATTGTTGATTAATTTATTTAATCCAAAAAGAATACCAGACTCACATCATCAGTAAAATAGGTCCAAGTAGCTCCTTGGTATTATACAAGTGGTGTATATACGCTCTTGTGTGTTGTTTACATGCCTCGCACTTGCAGTTTTCAAGTATTGGAGTAAAATCTTCTTTTAATCTATAAATACGAAATTCTTATTTAATTTCATTAAATTGGACAAAAAAAATGAATATTTTTACTCTTTGTCTGAAATTTCCAACATTGGTTTATTTGGACCCGTATTTTCCTTATTGAAATTAAAGATAAGCGCTTTGAAATTTGATGTAGCTTCATATGCATACGATGTATCGAAAATATCAACACCCAGTCGTACCAATTCAGCTACTACCAATGGAGTATAGGCACCCATTACCATCTTTGGTTTATCCACATCAAGTTCGCTTACGCAGTGTTGAACGATTTCCAGTAAAGATGTGCAACTTACTGTTGTAGCACTAAGACCATTATTGTGGAATCCATCGAGGACATAGCCAGCAACTTGGGGTTTTTCTTTTATTTTTTTAATGGACAATGATCTGGAGAATTTATTGAATCCACCAACAACGGGAGCTGAAAATTGATTGGAATATGTTTAATAGGTACCTAAAATTCTCTTTTGCTATGGAAGTGAAGGCTCTTATTGAGCCAAATTCGTTAAATTAGATAAAGCATTCATTCGATATAAAATCGGAATTTTAGGCTTCACTGAAGAAAGCCAAACTGAAATTCTTCTTTAATTACGAAGAGGAGACCAGTTATACTATTATAACCAGTTAAGTGTTCTTTATAAAACACCACAAGTTTAAAAGATTTGAATGACAATATGAAGGACTCGGGCAAGTTTTGGGAAATCACGGCGCTGGGAGTTGGAAAGGCAAAGGTGAATGTTTCGCAGGTTTTTTGCAAAACTAACTATTTGTAATTAAAAAAATGTAACACCAAATAGCTCCGAAAGAACTTGGGCAAAAATCTAAGTAAACAAAATATGAGAAAAGTTTTATGAAGCGTGCTGTGAATTAATATAATATTAGGTCTGTTTAATGAATCTGATCTGCTCAGAAAAGATCCGAAAAGTACAGGTTTGTGTGTTCCATGAAGGAAAACTTTGCCCTATACTGTTCTACAAACTGTCATTTTGTGTTTCATGAAGTTGTCCAGCACAGATTAGTTCAAGTTTCCCTTCTCCTACTTTTGAGGTAGAGCAAATGAGTGAAAAGTGTCAAACAGCAGCTGATTTCTTTTATTCTGACAAAATATAATAAAATTAATTCAAAATAATGGAAATTTCTTAAGAATCTTCTTAATATGAAAAAAAATTAAAAATGAGAACAAATATTCTCATTAATTATAATTTATTTGCATGAAAAGTCATAACAAATGAATTAATTTTTTTTTAGTTTCAAAACTGTCAACCCTTTAAAAACGGATGTTGTACTTTTCTGATCTTTTTTGTTCTGACAGTTTTCATGAATTTGTGCTGTTCTTATCTTTTCTGTTCTAGTTTTTCTTCATTAAACAGACCTTATATCAGAGCAATAGTTTCAGAAAAACAAAAAAGAGCACAATTCTAAGTGGCAGTCGAATTGCTAATGAACCCTCAAGCGTACTGCTAGCACGATGACCAACGCAGATATGGGAAGCGGCACTTTTTTTATATTAAATTGAACTTTCGACAGTGATGTGGTCTCACTATTCAATTAATTGACCGAGGTAATATTCGAATAAGCAAACTGATCTTTTCCGAAATTGATACTTTGAGTGATAGCCCGCTGGAAAAAGGATATGCCAAAACTGAGGAATGTTGCTAAGATAATAGCAAACATTATTTTAGAGCAAATAAAGGAATATCTAGAAGACATTTCAACGGCTTCCTGGAGGTTTGTTTTTAAACGTGGATTTTCTTATATCAAACATATTAATCCTTTTATTATCTTAGATTTATTATCTAAGATTTACTGGCCCAATTATAGATCTAATAGAATTGGCCAGGAATTCATAGAAAATATTTCTCGGAGGCATATCTGGGCCTTGTTTCAGAGCTAACTACATCAACTACATCAGCTACATTTACTACATCAGCAACCTCAAAAGTCGATAGTTGAGTCCGATTGAACGTCGGGAAATACTTGTTATGGTTTAAATAGTTAAAAAGTTCAAAAAAGTGCTTCGGAAAGAGAAACAGGCCGTAACAGGCGCGCCGCAATTAATGTTTAAAGTCATTGATGCAGCTGATGTAAACAATGTCTTAAGCTCTGAAATTGGTCCCTTGCAGTAAATTAAACCTATATAACGGTAATTATTGCATTTGGAGAAATCGATGTACATATCGCTTATATACTTGAATACTGTCATAACTCAAAAAAATGCTTTTTCAGGAAACGAGTATTAGTAATTTAGTATCGATTTATTTTTGTATGTAAAAAGTTAGTTTCTAAAACAAAATTAGTGCTCCTTTTCCGTCAGTTTCTAAAGTTAAGAAAAATGACTGTCTGCAGGATTGAATATAACTTTATTCCAATAACTTCTGCATTAATATCTCAAAATTCGTGATTTTTGAGTTATGACAGTATTAAAGTAAATGGTAAATAAATAACGTTTTAATAAATATTGTTTGAATTTTAGTAAAACCAAAGAAAAATCAAAAATTTTGAAAATTAGTAAAAAAATATCCAAAAATGGTATGAAAAGTTTTTTTCAAAATTAAACTTTTTTTGCAAACTTTTAGTTTTTCTTTGAATTATCTAAAATTTAAACGAATTTATTAAAAAAATGTTCAAATAAACTCAAAAGAATTTGATTTTTCTCATGAAAAAGTGAATAGAAGTAAGTCATTGACAACTGCAGAAATATGGTATTTTATTTCATCTCAAAAGTACAAACCCTCACAACAGAAAAACTGCTTGATGAATAAGTCTGAAATTTTGCATATTAATTTCAGTTATATTCAGCTTCAATAATTAAGTTTAATCTTATCACCCATAGTTATAAAAAAGCGGCACATTTTCTGAAAAAAACGTAAAAAATGCCTACTTTGATAGCTTTTCTAAATTGATCTCAAATGTAAGAAAACATACAAGCAAACTTAATATCTCTGTACAGAAATGGATGAAATTTTCAAATGTATCCTTGAATTTTCTGTAAGGTGATTTGTTGTTAAGATATTGATAACACCGGCACACAAAAAAAAAAAAGTGTCATGAACCAGAAACCAGACCTATCTTTCTATATGTTTTTGGGCACGCTGAATCCGAATTTCAAGTCCGTTTGGCCCCATCACCCTCCAGTTTTGAGCTGTGAGTGCATTTTGTTTGAATTTTTATGACTTTTTTGGAGTTTTTTGCATTTTTCTCAAAACTGAAGGGTGACCGGGAAAAACGGACTTGAAAATCGGATTCAGCGGTCCCAAAAACATATAGAAAGATAGGTCTGCTTCCTGGTACATGAAATTTTTTTTTTGTGTGCCGGGTATGACAGCGACATGTCGCGACAGTGCTAGCACACAAAAAAAAAAGTTGTATGAACCAGAAACCAGACCTATCTTTCTATATGTTTTTGGGACCACTGAATCCGAATTTCAAGTCCGTTTTGCCCGGTCACCCTCCAGTTTTGAGAAAAGTGTAAAAAAGACCCCAAAAATTACCTTTTTTTGAGTTTTTTGCATATTACTCAAAACTGGAGGGTGACAGGGCCAAACGGACTTGAAATTCGGATTCAGCGGGTCCAAAAACATATAGAAAGATAGGTCTGGTTTCTGGTTCATGACACTTTTTTTTTTTTGTGTGCCGGTGTAATCAAAGTCAAAAGTATGGGTTTTGGTTTGATGACTGATATTGCAGTCTAAAAAAAATCGTACAAGTTTGAAACAAAAAGAATCTAGAAGCCAAATAAATAACCTTTCTAAAAATAATAATCATTTCATCACAAAAATGTTCCCACTTTTTTATTAGAAAAGTAAAAACAAAAAAAAATTGAAAATTTTGGTTTTTGAACAGTTCCAACGATTAAGCTTACCGTTGGAAATAAAATATTTTGTCATAAGAACCTAAAACTAAAAGAATATGGGCAGGTTCAGAAACGTTAGGGCCTAAATATTTAGGTAATTTCTCGGCCTCTGATTGGTCAACTGTCAAAAAAAATCCTTCCAATTTAGGTAATTTTATTGGAAAGCTGACTGGAAAGTTAGGCAAGAAATTTTTCCCTTAAAAATTGGGAAAGTTTTTTTTGTCAACATGACAGCTGATTGTTTTTAATTACAGAATAAAGATAGCAGAATTGAATTTATTTGTTTGAAAAACGATTAAAAAGTGCATTATCGGTTATAATTAATATTATTTATTCATTAAAGTAAAGTGAAATTTGGTGTCTGCCCCACGCGATCTCTAAAATTCTCAAGTAAATTTCGAAATTTGACAATAATTTCGTATCCAAACAAATTTAGTCAATTTACTCAAATTTCCGTTCAGAAAATGACGTTACCTAAATATCTAGTCCCTAATATTTCCTGAACGTGCCCTATAGCTTTCACATGCTTTTTGTTTTGTTATGATGCGATCATTTTTTACTGAGATACAGTTTATAGAAAATCACTAAAAAAAAATCAATCAGATAGAATAGATTGTCCGCCGAGGAGGTCAGTGGAAAAGGAATATGAATTTATCTTGAAAAGACTTTAATTGTGATTAAATACATTGCAATTCACCAACGCAAAGATCAAAAGGCCTAATTATGTAACCAACTCGATTCAAGCCACTCTTCGTTTCTGAGATCTCAAAGAATTTTCTTTTCATCTAATTAAATTCAAATCAAATGTGAACCATTTAGGAACGCTGAAAGGTATAATAAAGATAAGTAGGTAGACCTACCCACCTTGAGTAAATTTGCTTATTACCAAAAATTGATTTCTTCGATAGATTGCTAGAGTTTGTGTGTTTTTCATAGCAATAATTGAAGAACACTTCAGTTCGTTCAACGGACTTCTGAACTCTTTTCTTTGAACTCTCTTCATTAGTATCAGCATCATATAATCCAATGTAAATATCTGGAGAAATTGCTTCTACCAATGTCATGTACCTGTAAATCAAGTTGATTTAATACAAAACTGAATAAATAATAATTCAATCCAAACTTACTGTTGGGCAGATAAAGGTTCCTTCCCCCGCCTTGTAAATAATGGTACAATATCCTTGTCATTGAATCCGGATGGTGTAGTTTCACAAATATCTCGTATTGTCAAGATATTTAGTGAATTTGGATAACCAACGAAGGAAGAAATACCTTTTTTGAATACTTTCAGCGCCTCAGCCATGTAGGTTATATTTGATAAGGAAAGAAGAAGAATTGGTGATTCAGGTGTAACGTATTTGAAGACTTCTTGGCTAAGATGGGGAATGCTTCCACCCTAAATAAAATATTATAAACAAAAATACAGGTGGACTATCATCCGGTGACATATATTGCACCTGTATTACTCACCTTTGTGCATTGTATTAGAAGAGGAGTCTGAACTGATGTGCCGGTTTCTGAATGCTCCAAACGGCCAATTCTACCAGATGATGTAGTTTTATTTTCAACAACGAAATTCATGTTTTAGTGGTAATTAAATTATATTTTGATTTAAAATTTGAGGAAAATTATGTGAAACCGCGCTACAAAATTTACAACTTTTTTTTTCAAATTTCGAAATTATGCAAATGTCAAATGTGAGTGACATTTGACATTCGAGTTCGAAAAAGTTAGGCGTGTTCGTGGTCATGAGAACATTATGTGCGTTCAACGACGTTGTTCTGGATTTTTCTCAGCAGAAAAGTGCAACTTTACTGTTGAGGTTTTTCTGATCTGAACTGTTTTAGTTTGTTGTTCATTGACGCTATTTAGAATCGGATTTTCGGTTCTTTCTTTTAGCCCTGTTCCTTTGGGAAGTGGCAGAGTACTACCAATAGTTTACTAGCGATTTTCAACGGAATTAAATTTAAATACTTATAGAAGTTCGAACTTGTTTCACAGCTTCTAATAAGTTGTTTAAATACTGGTAAAGAAAATTAAACGAAGAAAGCATGTTTTTCGGATAAACTTGGTTAGTGAATCTAAAAAAGCTTTACAAAATTTACTAAGTTTTTTATTTGATTTTCGGTTTTGATATTGAATAATCTAAACTCGGAAACTTTTGGGTTTTGACATTAGGCGCGTCCCACCAAGAAAAAATCTCTGAGGGCTCAATGTCATTTTGGAAGAGAGAAAATTGATTTTGTGAGACAAGTTTCTCACATGAATCCAATTTTTTTAAATTCAACACTTCAACAGCAACTTCACAGTTCACAAAACTGCAACTTTTCTTCAAATATTAAATTGTGATACAAAATTTCAAAATAAGTTATTTCGTGAAGCTCAAATTAATAACATTTTCTTCAAATTTTCATTTAATTTTTCATGTTTTAGCACTTTATAACTGCACACCACAAAAAAACAAACGCCAAAACAATAACAAAAAAAATAAAGAAAGAGAAAGAAAACTGAGAAATTGAATCCAAAAAAATTTCGTCTCAGAAATCTCAGAATAAAAGTTAAGGCTTAACTACATTCACCACTTTTTGAAAAAGTACAAAAGTGAAAATATTTTTTTTCTCGCTAGCGGGATTTTTTTGTAAAAAAGAGTTAACAAATTGATTTTTGGACAGAAAAATAAGCATTCCGCATCATTTATATTAATTTTCTAGCCCGAAAAACCATACAAAAATGCGTTTGAAAATTTTCACTTTTGTACTTTTTCACTTTTTGAGCCAATGGGCCTTACTAATAATCGAATTTAAAGCTCAGTTAAATATTTATCTGAGCTTTAAATATTTCTCCATACCAATAACCAATTTAATAGGCAGGTTAAGGGTTAACGCCACGTTAATTTTATAGCTGGAAAACTGAACTATAAACGCACGGTTAAATTAAAACGCACGATTTGCACTGTCATTTGACAGCAAAAAAAAAAAAAAACATTTGTCAAGTCAACCAGTTATTGCGAAAAATTAATAATATTGGCGGCAAATTATTAAATATGTAAGTAAATGGAAAAATGTATTTGTTTATAAATATTTATCCTTTTTATTAATAAATATTCATTACTTTCAGAAAAGGCTGAAAAAGAGAACTTAAAAAGAAATAGATCTGGAAATTTTCACCGTCGTACTTCACGATAGATGAACTTTTTTTGTATGCACTTTTGGCCTCCTTGTTTGGGCTCCATTTTTTTAACTTTTACAACCAAAATAAAAATATATGAAGGTATGTAGGTATTTTGTAGTTATGTTTTTGTTCATTATTACATTACATGCAAAAAATGTCACTTCAATGATGTCATTTTGACAACAAATGTAATAGATCTGGTAATAGAAGCACAATTAGTTAAACGCGCGTTTATTTTGATTATTAGTATACACCGAATTTAACGCGACGGTAAAATTTAACCCGACGTTACTTAAACGTGTGTTTAGCGATTCATTATTGGTAAGGCCCAATGTAGTTAAGGCTTGAGCGCTCAACTGAGATTTTTGTCTTACTTAAAAAATCTCTGAGCGCTCAGAGATCTCACTTGGTGGGACGCACCTATTGAATAATTTAGCTCAGACATATTTTTGTTTTGATTAAAGGCTTGACCACACAGAAGGAAACATTCACGAATCGTGATCCTGATGAAAAGCAAAATCTCATGTAATTGTTGTAATACGTGTTAATTAATGATCTATATGGATCAATTGGGATACTAAAAAACGACTACCTTTGCATGAACAAGTAAAATAAGTTTTAAAACAAAAAAACTAAATTTCGTTGTTACTTTTGTATGGAAAAATTCGTTTAGCTTCAGCTGCGTACAAGTAAAAATGTTCTAAATTTATCAGTTCATTTAGTTTAAAAAAAAAAAAAATTTAAATCGAAAAAAAATATACGAATCACCCTATTGTTAATCAATTTAAATTACCATTCAATCTACTACATTTGTGTAAACGTAGAATTTCCACACGTTTTTTTCTTGTCACACCCCTATTTTTATATTTTATACTATATTTCCCCTCAATTTTTGGCGTTTCATATATTTCCCCACTCGATTTCTACATTCGATTTTATTTTTTTTACACACCGACATGACATTTCACATCAATGTATGTGTAAAATATAGAAAATTTCTACGAATGTTTTATGTGTGCGCGACGTTTTTTCTACACATTAGACACGGCCAGAGTAGAGTAGTCTTGAAAATAAACTGTTTTTCGTCGCTTTCGTGCTCTCTCGCGTCGGAGTTTTTTTCGAACAAAAAAAAATAATTTTTGTTTCCTAATTAAGTTTTATAATTAAGATTAATTGAAAAATTATAGGTGTTTTTTTTTTTTTTAATTGAATTATAATTAACACACGTTAAAAAACAAAAACCATTTCAGTATTATCCAATGAAAGTTGTAGTAGAATTTTAAGTCCAAAAAAAAAAAAAAAAATCATTGAAAAATTCGTCTCGTTTCGATGTGAAAAAGAAAAAAAAAATTCAACCATACGCAAAGAGAAAGACACGAACGAAAATACTTGGAAGGAAGCTGCTGCACCAAGCGAAGAAAAGCCAAAGAAAAGAACACGAAAATATAGGAGGCCACCATCAAAAAGAAACACCGAAAATAATCAAAAATAAAAAAAGAGAAAAGAGTTCTTCGACGACGACCAAATCCACACATCCACACAAGAAGGAAGCAACCAACACTCGACCGTAGTAGAAACAACTCATATCGGTTTGGTCAGGCCAAAGGAGTGAAGAAAAAGGAAAAGGCTAGAGAAACAAATCAAATATTCGTTCGTTCGACGACGACAAGGAGGAGAAGTGTGTTTGTGTGTGTGCGTGTGTCTGTGTGTTGCAAGACGACATCGACACAACGAGGAACGAAAAACGTCGACATTCGACAGTGCATTTGTGAGAGAGACAAGAAGGAAACGAGGAACAAGAAAGAAAAAACCAAAAAAGAAGGGAAGCATTATGTGGGGTTAAATTTTAAATAAATTTCTATTCATAAAATACAGCAAAAAATAATAAAAAATTAAACTTCTTGCATTGCACTGCTTTGATTTTTGATTCGAAGCGAGAAAGGCCAAATCGACGACAAGAAGAAAGCGAACCCAATAAAATTCCCAAAAACGAATACAAAAAAATTGTTGATCAAAAAGGAACAAGAAAAAGAAAAATATCGGAAAAACTTGATATTATTTTGTGCTGCTTGCTTGCTTCTTTTTGGTTCGCATAAAAGGAAGAAAATAAGAAGAAGAAAAAGAAGAGGTCAGCCAGCAGCTAGGCACTGGCAGTAGCAAGCAAGCAAAAAAAAGGCGAATTCATTTCTTCAACTACGACGGCCGAAGACGAGAAAGATTTGGATTTCTATTTCTCTGTTGGTCTCTTCAAGGGAAATTTCTTGAAGACCAAAAATAACCTGCTACATTGCAGAGCAGGGATCCACCTATCCTAGAATTTTGTTAATATTTTAAGTGTTTTTTTTTTTCTGTTCAATTCGTTTTGTCTGTAAAGAAAAAAGTAAACTGTGAAACTCGTAGTTTTGGTGTTTTTCTTTTATTTTTATTTTCCATTTTAATGATTCTTTGAAATTCGGCCCCAAATTTGTTGTTAAGTGGGGGCAACAACTCACAAAAAAAAACGACGACAAAATGTCGTGTATTTCAAGTAACTTTAGTTCATTCTTCCTGGACTCTTTAAACGATCCATCGGAATTTGCCAAGTATTTAAGCAATGGCGAAAATAAAGTCCAATCTTTTGATGATTTTCAAGGATTTGGTGGAAGTAGCAGCAATGGCAGCTATAGCAACAGCTCTGCCAGTCTTGGTGGTGTAAATGGTGATAGTCCGATGTATGTGAATGGCGAACAACAACAACAACATTTAGGGAATCAACAAATCTATTCGGGTGGTGTTAATAGCCATCACCATGGTTATCACCATCATAATCATCATCACCACCATCAACAGCAACAAAACAATTCACCACAGACATTTAGTCATCAACAACAACAGTTGACAACTGCTGGACGATGGAGCAGTTTACAGAATAATCAAGCTACTCCTGGTAATACTCCTTCAAATGGTGGTCATGCTTCACACACAGCAGCAGATCATAGTAGCAATCATCACCATCATCATCATCATAATAATAATCCTCATGCGTCGCAACAACAACAAGCGACACATAACCCACAATCCACTTCCAATAACACTACTCAACAACAACAACATCATAATCATCATTTTGATGGTTCCTTTGAATTCTTAAAATATCTACGCCATTCTGGTGATTATGGAGAAGATTCATCCCAATCGAATTCAACACCTGCCCCGCCGGCGGCAACAAACTCATGCTCCTCCAATAGTAATTTAATTGATTTAGATAGTAGTACATCAATGACACCACATAGCCATCGTACTGGTACACCTTTGGCTGTAGTTGCTGCAGCAGCAGCAGCTACAGTAACTCCATTGAACCGTTCCTCGCTGGACATCGACACTTTTGACCACGATTCCAAGCACAATTTGTTCGATTTGCAACACCAGACAAGTAACAATTCAAATGAGTCTTCCTGTGACCCGATGGGCGCCTTTGCTGGTGTCCATTTAAATGCTAGTAATTCGAATATATCATCCGAATCGGCAGGCAGTGATAATTCGAATAATAATAATAATAATCAAAGCAATGCTTCCAAACCGTTGGTTAATTTTAGTATTAAGGATAGCTTTGATGTTCATCCGGCACACAAGGTCGAAGAGGGCATCTTTCAGCATATGAATAAGTTGCCAGTGAAGAAAAAGGATACGCTGAAGCAATTGGGTGTGAGATTTACAGGACAAATGACTTTGGCTGACAAATCGATAGTGGTGGAGAATTTTATTAAATTTTGCAAAGTATGTGGCATAATGAGAAAAATTTTATATTTATATATGAGTAGTTAGTACATACATATTTTCTTTTTATTTTAATCTCAACCTAACCCCCATCTCTTGATATTATAAATATACACCAAACACCACCTCATCAAACCTCATCCCAATTTCCTCATTTCTCATTCCACACTCCCCAACAACAAAACCCATCCCATACTATACCCATTCCCAATGTGAAAACGAACGCGCCACCACCCTCCTTTAACCACCCTCTCATCTCACTCTCCCTCCTTAAGCCACATTAAGCATTTGCTCTACATACATACGTCTTGAGAATTATGTAAACATGAAATAAAATTTGTATGTTTCATATTTCATGTGAGACTCGAGATACATGTTCACACAAAATATCGATTTTCAAAAGAGTGTATGTTCATGTGGAAAATGCGTTTTAGAGTGAATTTTTTTGCTTTATTTTTCATTTATTTATTTTTTAATTAATTTTAATTATTTAAAATTTTTGATTTTAAAATGTTTTATTTTTTGTTTGTTATTTCAGCAATATGATGTGACTGATCATCGACCGTTTTTGGCCCTTAACCAAAGCGGTATGAATAAGCCGGAGCAAATAAAATTTGCTAGATACTTGGGACAAGGGCTGCCATCGTTTACACTATTTTGCATTTATAGTAATTTCAAAAATCTATTTTGCACCAAGCGAACTGAGACGTAGGTTTTATTTTTTTTTTTGTTTTTTTCGAACTCTTGTTGTTTTATTTTTATTTTTTTTTTTTTTATTTTAGATATGAAAAAGATGGCTATAATTTACAATATATTTTGGATAAGACCAAAAGCTTCCTATCGAAGGCAACTGCTGGTGAGTTAAAATTTATATATTTTTATTTTTTAAATGCATGCATTTTGTTTTTTATTATTACTTAAATCAGGTTTGCAAATTTTGTTTCAATTTTAAAGTTTAATTTGAAAAAAAGATAAAAAAATGTAATGCATGGCTTCTTAAGGGTAGATAAAGTAGGTGTTAATGA
The DNA here is from genome assembly GCF_945859705.1 of Episyrphus balteatus. NCBI lineage: Eukaryota > Metazoa > Arthropoda > Insecta > Diptera > Syrphidae > Episyrphus > Episyrphus balteatus. Next base: position 38,123,088 of record NC_079135.1, read on the forward strand.
AGTAATTTTCTAATAAATTATTTATAAATTGAATTTTAAACGAAATTTAAGTATTGATTTCTTTTGTATTGTTAAGGAGTTTAAATTAATGTATATTTGTTTTTGCAATTTTGGAGGAAAAATGAAACATCTTGTACAAATTATGAAGTAATGAAATTACACACAAACTGATAACATAATCCTCAAAATAAAGATTAGAATTTTTTTTGTAATTTTTATCAATTTGGGATTTAGTTTTGGGAGTTTTTTATACAAAAAAAATGAAAAATTTTAAAACTACAAAAAATTTTTCAAATAAAAAGATAGGTTGGAACATATTAAAAAACACGCAAAATTTAGATACGAAGTATCTTCCGGTTTTCCATTGACTATTTTGTTATCATTTGTTTCAGATACTTCTTTAAGATTTTGCGTTATAGACAAGTGTAGTTTTTAATTTTCACATGTTTCTAAAAACTAACTCTCTCCTGCCAAGGACAAGGGTATTTAAAACTTTTGTTGTAAGGGATATACAGGGATACAATGACCGAAGAAATAAAAAAAGAGAACGGAATGCAATTTATTAAATAAAAACGAAATTATCACCAAATTATCTTCGTATGCTTCTATGATCACATTTCAAAAGGAGCTAAATGAACTCTCTACTTCTACAACACACTAGACAGTTTTGAAGAAATTTGGAATTCACATCGGGTTTCATTATAGCATTAATTCTCTTCACAGTTTTGAATTAAAAAAATTATAATTATGCAAACACTTGGCATGTTATCAAAGTATCGTAGGATTTTTATCATTGAAATTTTTTAAACCGTAGAAACCATTGATTTACAGCCCTTTATCTCTTCAAGTTCTAGCTTACAGATACATATAAACTAGTATGATAGGCAGAACTTTTTGAGGAGTGAGTTTGGGAAATTTCTCGAAAAACAAAGCGCTCATTTACTTGAACACTGTCACAACTCAAAAAAACTTGTATTTCAGGAAACGATTTTTAAGCACCGATCGATTTTTGTATGTAAAAACTAGTGCTCGTTCTCCGCCAATCCTTAAAGCTAAGAAATGACTTTTTGCAGGGTTAAAGATTGCTTTATTCCGATTACTTCTGCTTTAATATGTAACTCAAAATTCGTGATTTTTTAGTTATGACAGTATTCCAATAAATGAGCGATATGTTTAAGATAAAAAGCAACTTTCCTCTTGTTGCTGGTAACATTCCAGTGAATGTTCTTGCTCATTTCACGATTTAAAAGCGGAAAACGATTTAAGTCGGGAGGATTAGAACTTTGCAAGTGCTGCACTATCTGGAACACAAGAACAAACAAAAAAATAAATATAGGCAATGCATTCATTTTTATATTCAAATTGCTTTCTTTTCTAGTAGTGCCCCGAAAGAGGTTTACCAAGTTTCCATAATAACTTCTACTTCTTTTCTTATTGCCTTAGTTTTAATATTGTTCTTTTATGCATTTTTAATTACTTTTGCTAGTAATTAGATTTTTTTCCTGCAGTCAAGCTTTAAAGGTACATAATTTCAAAATTCAACGTTTTTGATATGTGATATTTTACTACTCAAAGGAGTAAAATTTGTACTGAGGCACCTAAGAAGTGATAAACACATCATTTCCTGTTTTGCAACAATATTTTCACTGGGCATTATTGTATTCTTTGTCATTGGTTCGATATTACTTCCTTTCTTTTCTTTTATCAACTAAATCGAAAAAATCTTTGCATAAAAACCCTAAACAAAAAACAAAAGCAAGAGTGTTGTACTGTACAAAAAAGAAGAGTACAACAGTAAAGTATTGTGATTTTTTTTTAGGTTTCGATGGCTTAATTGAAAGATGATAATACCTAGTTACTGGATTGGTACAAAAAAGTAGTCTAATATCATACTTTTATTTTTTTTTATCGAGAAAAGGACTGAAATTCACATTTTTTTTTTTTTTTTTTTTTGGAAAAAGAAACTTTTTTTTATGTGGCCATAATTTTGAAAAAAAGATTTAAAAAATGTTAATCCAGAAAGTGTTTGTTTTTTGGCTTAGAAGAAAAAGTATGTTCTATAAAAAGTTATTTCCTCAGTTGTCCTACTTTTTTTTGGTGGTCATAGGCAGTGTATTTTACTTACTTGTTGTAACATCAGAGTAACACATTATTTTTGCTATTTATTATTTTGGAATATAACTTTTTGCTATTCATATTTGTTAGTTGTCATGTTTTTGACACGATAAAACTGAAAAAAAAACATTTTTTAATATTAATTTTCGTAGCTTGGGTTAGAAAGGGTTAAAAAAATTTAAGAGTTTTCTTAAAATATTTGATGATAGCTGGATTATCTCTTTTTTATTTTTCTAATATTTCAAAATTCAATTAATGAAGTCTTGAACCGAAACGTCGACGAAAAATTAGAATAAAGAACAATTATTTATAAAAAAAGGTCACGAAGATAAAAATAATTTATTTTTTGCTTTCTAAATATCAACTTCTGTGTGTTTTGGCTCTTTTGCTCTTTACCCTCATAAGCATGTTCATCAGCATGTTGCCTGTTTGTCTCTACCTTTAAGTCATTGTCTTACCAAACCCTGCGTCGATAAAAACTCAATGCGGTACTTATTCAAGTGAAGCTTTTATAGACCATAAATGCAGAACATTTGTATTTCATTAGAATTTCCAGGGTTTGATAAGTACCCCTTAGAACATCATAATAACCTTGTTTTCCTTTGGCTTTTTTTGTCGCAATGAAAACATTTTTGACATTTACTTTTTTTTTTGTAATAATCAAAGACTTAACTTCATTTTGAAGTGTATTTTTCTCTTTTTTATTTCTTTTTTAAAATTTTTGCTTTTAATGTAGATTATTTACAATTTTTGTTATATTTTTATGTAGCGTAAGTTTGCAATATTGTTTTAAGTTGTTACACATTTGTTAATAAAGTATTTGGTTTTATTTTGATAAAATAAAGTTCTCCTGAAGAAGACAGCAACCCCTGTCGAAACATCGGGAAAAGCTAATGTTTACTTAATTGTTTCATTGCTACAACGATTGCGACCAAAAAGCCAAAGAAAAACACGATTTTAATCTTCTCCACTTTTTCGATTATTAACTCTTAATTAGTCAATAAATCATCTTTAATAACATCATATATAAAAACTTCATATAAACTAGAATTACAATATATAACTCGTAGTTATTATCAGTATCAATTCAATCATTATCATTAATTCTTTAAATCTTTGGCCCGCAATTTAAGGGATCCGACCGAATGAGAGACATTCGGTGTTAAGTAAAAGAGGTTTAGTTAAAAACTATGAATTCCAGAAGTTGAGATTTAAGTTTGAGTAATATAAGTTCTACTCGCGTATCATGTAAACGACGCCTTTTTTGTATTTTTTCTATGAAAGGGTTCCTCTTTTTTATGTTTTTCAATGGACGATCAATCCAACCACTGCATTTCAGAGTGTCACACTTCTTAAAATTTTGACACACAGAAATCTCTCTGAAAAATCTGTTCTGAGTTAACTCACAATTTTTACTTGCGATATAGGTACTATATATCAAGTTATGCATTCGTACAAAAAAAAAAAGTTGAGATAACATTTTTCCATGACATTACGATGGTAGACAACGCCAAAAAAGTGGGTCCCGGAAGTCCGTCTGTCTGTCTGTCAGTCTGTCTGTATAAGGAGCTACAGCCTAAACGGATGGACCGATTAATGTCAAACTTGGTATGTAGCGTTATTTGGCGACTCTCCAGAGGGGTTTTTGGAATTAATTTTTTTGGACCAAAAATAACGGTACTTGTCATATAACGATTTTAGTAAAATTGAAATATCTCAAAAACGGCTCCAACGATTTTGTTTAAAAAATTCAAGTGCTAGTTTTAAGCTAAGGTCTATCTTTCAATGAAAAAATTTTTTTTTTGAAAACCATTATTAACGGTACCTGCCATAGAACCGTTTTTTTTCAAATCCGATTATCTTCGAAAGTGCTTGTTCGATTTCAACGAAACTTTTTGTGAAGAAGCATTTATATAATTTAAATACAAACCAAAAATAAAAATTCCAAAAAAATGATTTTTGGATTTTTAAAAAAATTTTGAAAAATCAAATTTTGGAACACGGGACAATGAATTTTTTTGAAATTTAGTTTTTAGATGTTGATTAGTGATTTCTACAAAATGGCATACCAATTTTATTTTAAAACTTTTTTTCCAAAAAATTATTTATAAAAAATTAGTTTAAAAAAAAACGGCTCTAACGATTTTGAAAATTTTTTTTCTAAAAATGCATGTTAACATAAAAATCAAAACTGCATACTTGTTTTGGAGGGCAATTTAATTTCAGATTTTATTTAATTTTTTTTTTTAAACGAATTTTATTTTTTTTTTTCAAATTTCTATATAAAAAGTCTTAAAAATTTAAGCAACTTTAACTCTAAGAGCAAGTTCGTGCGACCCAGTCGTGCATTTTATTTTTTAAACTTGAATGTTAAACTATAGAAACGTATTTTTAAGAGCATAACTTTGTAAAGCCAATTTTGAAATAGATATTGCTTTCAACAAGCTAATTTGTAAGTTTAATCGTTTTTTGTAACATGTAATTAGTTTCTTACAGTTCTGTTGAAAGAAGTTCTATTTAAAAATATCATCAATTTGATATGCATACCGTAATTTATTTAGTTTCTTTGTAAGTTAATTCTTAACAACTCATTACATAAATTATAATATTCTGTTTTAATTTCGTATTTTTATTGTTGATTCTTATTCGAGAGCCCCTATTGCATTTCCATCAAACCCACTTAATTAGCAATAGTACTAATAAAATAGACCAACCCAATGTATTGCTATCACATTAAGGTGTGTGTGTGGCACTGTAGTTCGTTCGTTAAAATTATGTAGTTATTTCTAATATACATAAATCAATACGGTTGTGGTGTAGTAGCGAACCTGAATATTAGTCAATAAAATAACAAAAAAAAAAAAAAACATTGAGTTTTTAGCAGATATGAAACGCAAATGTTTTCTCTTACACAGGCAATACTGTGATTAACCCAACTCCAAACACACCACAAGCTACAGAGCCTGCGAATTTAAATGCAATCCAGAACTATTGACCAGAAGAAAACGGCACTTTGAATATTTAAAATCACAAAACAAAAACCATTGTGCTTTATTTCTTTTAGATTTTTTTTTTTAATTTAAGTTTTATATCAATTATAGACACGTGTTAACTTAGTAAATATACACAAAATATATAAACAAATTATACACACATGAATTGGTTATTTTAGAGTGTCTCTTTTAAGTCTATTTTTGTCTTTATGAACCCAATAAATAAGTATTTAAAATTTGTTAATTAAGAAATCAACGAAATAGTTGATCAATTAATTTGGAAATTTATAAAATATTTAGTATGTAATTGTTTAATGGTTGACATATAATTCTTGAATGAATGTTTTAATAACAGTGGAAGAAATTTCACTGTGACCTTTTGGTCAATTCTTTGCAGGATATTTCTTTTTACATCTTTGCCTCCAAGTTAGTTCAATAGCCTAGAAATTAGCTTCCAAGGATTGTTTCTTTTGGTCTTCTTTTCATTTTTGATCATGTTTTCTCCTTGATCCCAGTAAATATTTTGTTTTTTTTTTTTGCCAAGTTCATTAAACTTATCCAATTCCATATTACGAGGGTGGGTCTAAAAGTTCGCGGAATGAAAAAGTTGGAGAAGCAATGGAGGAATTTTTTTTTTACCTCATGTTGTTTGGACACTAATTAGAGAAAATTATGCCAAGTTTGGTTTAAAAAGGGCATTAATTTTATTGAGCTTTCCTTAAGTTAGCAAGTGAATCCGAGAGACAAAATTAAATTATTGATAAAATTTATTTCGTAGCTGTGATCAAGTTCTTGACTAGGTAAGGACAAACCATTGGAGATTGTTTTGATGATACGTCAATTGCTTAAAAGCAATGGTGTATTATGTAGCATTGTCGGTTTAAATAAAGCAGAGGGTTAATTGAAGATGATGTTTTTCCGGAAATATTATGACTTTAAGTTTTTGGGATACTGAACGGATTTCCCTAATCGATTATAAAGAATAGGCCGTCAATGTAACCGTTGAATACTACGCAACCGTTTCTGTAGACAAAAGACAAAATTGAATCTGCTTTTCCAAGTCTTCAATTCCACTTCAAAACTCAGATTTGACAATTCTGATTATGCACTTAGGAGCAAAAAAACGGAATCAAATAAATTATTTATATTAAAAACAAAAATTGCAATGGATAAAATAATGTTTCTTCAAGTCTCATGGTCTCATTTAAAAGCTTGGATTTTTTTACTTTGAATTGTTGGTAAAAACATAAAAATGCATACGATAGTATCATCGCTATCTCGTCGCCTGAGAATTGTTTTGTCGTATACGCCAATTTTGGAATTTTGGGAAATCGCATTTTAAGGTTTGAGCTTCTATAAAAAAAAAACTGGCCGATAGATTTTTTTCAATTTTTAATAGAATATTTTGTGCGATATCTTCTTTATATTTATGTTGTCAAAATTGTCACATCTAATTTGGCTTTCAAATTATCGGGGTTTTTACCCAAAATCAGTTTGTCGTAAACGCCACCAAAATCAACTTTTTTTCCATCCCATACACGTACGACATTCCAATACCAAGACATAAATAAAAAAGTAAATTTTCAATTTTCACAGTTCGTTTTTATTTATTAATTAAACATTTAAAAAATAGTTTCTTATTACATAGTAGTAAAATAAATAGATTAAAAACAAAGAATAAAACAATAAATATGACCATAAACATGAAAAAAAAATAAAACAAAAAAAAATTTAACAAAAACTAAAAGCCATTCTATGACTATGAAACATGAAAGAAACAACAAATAAAACAATAAAACCGCGACTTTTTTTCACTTCAAGACAGCGCTCTTGAACCAAGCGCCGCCCGCGACCGACGGTCGACTTGTTGTTCTTTTGTGCTCGATACAAGATCAATAAGTGATAAGTGTACAGCAATAAAACAATAAAACAGCGACCTTTTTTTCGCGAAGAACAATGGCGCCTTAAAAAAATAATTTTCGACCAGCAGGTGTTTTTGCGAGCGGGTGCAATAACAAAACTCACAGCAACCCTTTTTCGCTTCGTTCACGACAGCGCGCGTGAACAAAGAGGCGACTTGTTGATCTTGTGTGATCGATACAAGAGCAATAAAACAATAAAACAGCGAAATTTTTTCACTTCACTTCGTTGAAGACAGCGCTCGTGAACGAAGCGACAAGATCAATAAGTGTACAAAAATAAAACAATAAAACCGCAACCTTTTTTCACTTCTTTTGAGACTTGTCGACTTGTTGATCTTGTGTTTTTGATAGAAGATCAACAAGTGTACACATTTATGAGCCACACCCACTTCCATATTGTGTCAGATCGGTTCTTGCAACCGAGGATGAGGTCAAGATACTTGCGGCAGGAACAAACGACAAGAACCATTAATTAAACACAACATTTGAGATGTCTCTGAAATGCACTTTTTTCTTCCTTGCACCTCTAGGAATAAAGCAAAACCTCAAGTAGCGCAGAGCTTAATGCAGCCCATAGTTTTTAAAGTCGTTGTCCCTATAGCACATGAAGTCCTTATTTTCAATAAATACTTTTCTAGTAGGTATATTATATCTGTTTATATTCTATTTCGGATATATACCTACTTTTACATACATGTAAGAAAAAACAATTTTAAAATTTCTTTCGAAATTTTCTACCTATCGGTTTTGTACGACGTACGACAAACCAATACTGAAGAAAAAAAAGCTGAAAAATACATAGAATTTTTGTCGTAAACGCCAAAAGTTGTCGCTTACGACAAACCAACGCTAATCCAATGCTTATTTTGTGGATATACGACAAAATGCACACTAACTATCTCAGTAACCGTAAACGATAGGACAAATCTGATAACAGAAATGAAAAGAGAACGTTCTAAAACCTATTACTACATATCCAGTTTAAAAAAGTGCATTTTGGCGTTTACGACAAAACAACTCTCGGGCGACGATTCTGTCAATATATTGCACTTCCTTTTTTTTTAATGTTAAATTTTCTTAATACCCTCTGCTTCAATTTCAGTCTTTTTTTCCTTATGTTACTATTGACGTTATCTGTCAATAAAAAGCACTTCATTTTTTTAAATGTTAAATTTTCCAGATACTTTCTGTTTCAATTTCAGTTTTTTTTTCCTTACATACTTCATTTATGTTGATTGGATCTTTATAATGTGAACAGTTTTTAAGTTTCTAGCATTGATTTAAAGCTTTTGTTTCAAGATTTTAGTGGTATAATTAACATTCATGTATGTCAATTACATCCTGACCAATTATCGTTTTTATAGAACTCAAAGTTATATTCCATTTTTTTGCCCCTAAGTGTATTTTATTCCAAAAACTGAAAAAAGAAATTCGAAAAAAATAACATGGATGTTGAGAATTTTTGCCTTTCTGAAAGAGCTTAACAACAATTTTTTTACACAGTATTTATAAACTTTTCTACCCATGTTAAAAATGTATTAGGCTAAGAGAGAATTTATAAGGGAAAAATAAAAAAATCTTAAATTTCCTTCGCGTATTTTTTGACTTTCCCTCGCATATAAACGTTATCACTAGATAACGCTAAACGCATTATGTTGATATTGCGCACACATGAAAACCTTTTTCATTCGATTTAGCAGTGAAAGTAAATTTTCTTATATACAAATTCGAACCAGCAAAGATAAAATAAAATAAATATTGGGGCGTTTTTGTTTTATTTTTTGAATTTATAATTTATTTAACAAAAGTTTTATTTAATAAGATTAAACAAAAGTTGTGCCAAGTTACAGTACCAGAAAATCTAATTAAAACAAAATTAGTTGACTAGGGTGTCACTTTGAAATTAGCCGACTCATATGTACAAATGTTGTGTATATTTACATAAGCGTATTCTTTATTGTTCTGCGTTCAAAAGCATTTATTTATGTTTCATTATTGCCAAAAAGGAAAATAAAAAAAAAAATTAAAAATCAAATATATCTTTCAACTATAAATATGTTTGTATGTATGTTTAAATGTAATAAATTGTCAATAAAGATTTAAAATATACTATAATAAAAATTTTACATAGCATCAGAAAAGATTTATATAAATTTGTGTTTGCATTTCTTGTAGTTGGTTTGATGAGGAAATTGTAGGCATTGGTTTTATTTTTTTCTCGATTCAAAAGTGATACAAAATGAATCATCATCTTTCGCTAAATATAGAATCGCTTCGAATTGCTTTATGAATAAATTATGTTTTTGAAAGCAATACGCAATGTATTCTATTTGTGAATGGTGGTGGTACTTTGAATTTCAAATATTGTTCATACATTAATTAGATATTCGGACAATATTATTAGATATTGAATAAAAAAATTATTAATACAAAAATATTATTAACCTCAATACAATATAGTAGGTCAATTTCTTCTATGTCTGTTCGTTCGAGTGGAATTTTGCAATTGATTTTAAACTTCAGAAAAAGATAAAAAAAACTAAGACTAAAAACAAAAACTATTGTAAAAAAAATTTATAAAATTTTGATTAAAACAAAGGGAATATTAGGTTAATTATAATTAAATTATTAATTTCTTCTCTATTTTTAATCAAATCATTTGATTGTTAAGGAGTAACTTTTAATTGCTGCTTACCTCTGATTTTTGTTTGTTTATGAATTAGATAGTTATTCTTTCTTTTAAATCCAAGCATCCACAATACTTCATGATTTATCAAAAGAAACCACGATACTTCATGATTTACTAAATTCATGATTTTATTTAATTCAAAAATCCATTTTTGGATATTTTTCTCAATTTTTAAAATAGGATCCCTAAAGGGGCGTACAAAAATGTTGTTTGAAATAGCTTTAATGGTGTAAGAGAAAATCATAAGGGTTTAAAAAATGTTTTTTTTTTTAATTTCAAAAGTAGGACCTTGTCTGTCCAAGTATGTATATAGATTTTAGTAGTTCAGAAATAAAATAAACACTATGTAACTCATGTAAGCGTACTTTAAAGAATTAACAGTATGTTTGTTTAATGAAGAAAAAATAGAACAGAATTAAGTTATGACTTTTCATTCAAATAAATTATAATTAATTAGAATATTTGTTCGCATTTTGAATTTTTTTTCACATTAAGAAGATTCTAAAGAAATTTCCATTATTTTGAATTAATTTAATTATATGTTTGTCAAAATAAAACAAATCAGCTGCTGTTTGACACTTTTCACTCATTTGCTCTACCTCAAAACTAGGAGCAGAAACACTAAGATCGAGATGATGAACTCTCATTTTACAAATTTGTGTTCCATTTAAGTTAAAATATAATGTCAGGATGAATTTTAAGCTAAGGTTTGTTTTGATAAGAAAATTAAATTTTCGGCTAGAAGTTGGTGTCGACATTTACACACAATAAATATCTGATACGAAAAAAAACCAAACATCAACTCATTTGTATTGAATTTATTTCAGAAATTGAACAGAGCATTAAAACGTTGGTAATTGTAATTGAATTTCAAAGACGCAATTCGACAAATTATTTCGAACTCAATAAAATTGTATTATATCGAACTCAATAAAATTGTATTAGTCAAAGAAAGTCAATTGTATAAAATTCGGTACAATTGTATTCACTTTTCCATCTCTGTTATTCACAAACGCCTCTAATGGCATTATGAAAAACCAAAAAACGACACCTTCATTTTTATAAATAGTGTGAATTAATTTTAAACTGTATTTCTAAAGTCTGAGGAATATTCTTGAGGTGGAAAGTCGAAACGAGATTAAAAAGAAAGTCTCTCTATACAGAATGCATTAGAAAAATTAATTAAAAACAGAATAGTAAGCATGTAATGAAAATTGAAAGAAAATTCCTCTTCTACGCTAGCAGAACTCTGCTGAGTACTAACTATTCTTTATTGGGCCTTTTCGCGAATCTCCAGGGGAATTAAGTTTCTCTCTGGACATTTTTTCCCTCGGAATCCATTGTGCGATCGTGAATTCCCCTTGCAATTTGTTTTCAGGGAAATCCTATGAAATTACAGTTAAATTACCCTCGAAATTTATGACAGACAAAAAATAAATTCCCAGGGAAACCAAAAAATCTATACATAAAAGACATCTTTAAAAAGGGTCTTCAAAAAAAAGGAAAGGAATAGCCCCAACATTCACAAAGCTCTTTCTGGTTTTGAAGAAAAAATCCGAGCCGTATTAATCGATATTCTACACAGATCTGAAATGTAAAAATGACAACTTGCCCACGGTTGTCTAAAAATAAAAGATTAGATGAGATTAAAATTCGATAACGATCTCAGCGACATAGGAACTCAAGCAAGCATGCTATATTCGTTTCAATATTTTTAATTTATCTTGTTTCTACTATATTTTTTTTTTTTTTTTTCAAATACTGAATATCTATTTACACACATTTTTTTTATATATTTCTTTTTTCGCACCTATTTATTTCGCATGTTCTCCAATTAATGTAATCCTTGTAATATGTATGTAAATAATGTACGTTTAATTTGTATAAACTCTTTCTCTGTACATATAACAACTACTGACAATATCGTAGTTCGACACATTGTCAAATCCAACAACAACAAGCAAAATACATAAATGCAATTTTTGCATTCCTTTCATATATTCTTGCAGATCTTAAGAGTCTCACAACAACAAGTGCATCTAACGATGGTGTAGAGTTCCCCACTAACAACGGCAACAGCAACAACAGTTCAGTTGTTCTGAAATCAGAAATGCCTAAAGTTTTAGAGCGATTAGTGTTTCATGAAAACTTTGATGTTCACGAAACCCATAGGATCGAAGATGGTGTCTGTACGCACATAGCCCGATTGCCACCTAAAAAACAGGAACTCCTTAAACAGTTCGGTATTCAGAGCAATCAAAGTGTAACCTATTACGAAAAATACATAGTCATCGAAAATTTCATCAAATTTTGCAATGTGAGCAACGAAATCAAACTAAAAAAATCAAAAAAAAAAAAACACATTTTTGGTGGTTACATACAAAAATTAATTGACTTCATATTTTTTTTATATTATGACTTTTCGCCCCATTTTAATAGAGATTTAAAATTATTGTTCTTATATTTATATTCACAGGAATATAAGATCACAGATCATAGACCCTTTTTGGATTTCCATGAGAGCGGACTACCCAAGTCGGAACAACTTAAATTTGTTAGATATTTGGGGCAGGGTCTACCGAACCTCACATTGAATAAAATTTATTTAGCTTTCAAGGATGTGCTTGGTCTTAATCGAATTGAAAAGTGAGTACTTATTAAAAAAAATACAACGAACTACTTTCGCTTATATAGCGCGACGAAATGAATTTTTTTTATTTTTAGTAAATTTATTTATTTAATTTTGCACATCATGCGAAAAATTAAAAAGAAGTAGGAATAGTAAAAGGTTAATATTTTTCAGTACATTATGTGTACTCCTTTTTTTCGAACTAGTAGAATTATGTGTGTATTTGTGAAACCCTAAATTATATCTTTAATTAAGAGTTTAATTATAATATTTCAATAGCAAAAAAAATGGGAGGTAAAACAAAATGATGTTATGTACGCAATATAACAACAACAAGCCTCTCGAATGGAATTAATAGAGAACAGAGTCATTAAAAAAAATTGAAACTAATTTAATTGAAAATAAATACTAGAGTTATATACTAAGAACCAACCAACAACCAGCCCAAAAAAAAAAAAAACAATTTCAAATATATTATACAAATCATACTCGCGTAAGAATGAACTGTGTATTGAGATATACATATTTAGAAATAATCAATCTAAAAATTCTCAATGAATCGGGAATCGGGCCAAGTATTGCCGGTGGTCTGATCGAACGAAAAAACATAATCCGTAAAAACAATAAAAAAAATAATAATGTTCATTGTTTACAGTTTCTTGTTCTTATGCTCTAAAATTTTTACAAACTTTTATTATTATTACGAGCGTACTTACGCCTAAAACTAGTTCCTTAATTTATTTTTTGAACATGTGTTATCAATTTGTTGGAAATTTTAAATTTGCTTCCTAGTTTATGAAACCCTTGTTTGTTTTATTTTGTTTTGTATTTATTATTTTTTTTAGTCTATCGTAGGTACAAGCACAAATAAAGCATGAAATTGTAATTTGGTTTTGTAGGTACCCGTAATAACGGTTTTGTTTTTTGTTCACATATACATAAATGCTAAGTACACCCTATTTTTTTTTTTTTTTTTTATCAACATCGGTATAGTCTTTTTGAGAACTGTAGCTCGAAATTTGAGACAGACATACACAACACACACTAATCTTAAGTTAACCTATGAACACTCGTCCACTGCTATTAAACTATCTACTTTCTACTATATTAGTAAAGGCAAATGCTACTTGGTCAGCGTCTGAAAAAAACTCCGCAGACGAAAATACTATGTAGTTGTATATCATTTAATATGACTTAGAGCAAGCCTAAGACTTTTTCAACTTAAACCGAAATAATATTCAGGTTTTACATAGATTTTAAATCATAGATTTAAAAAATTAAGGCCCAGTTTATTCATATTCCATTAAATTTAAAGTCTCCATTTAAAATGGGACTTTAAATTTAGTGAATAAATTGGACCTAAATGTAATTTAATTTCGTTCTTGTATTCGAAGAAGGGCATCAAAAGTTTTATTTTTAAGAGTAAATACTGAAAATAAGTTCCGATTAAATTTGTTCGTAAGAAGTGTCAAAAGTTTTGACGACAAGATTCTGTGGATGAACCTACTTTAAAATTTTAGGAATAACTTTTGGCCTACACACCAATAATATTATCCCCCAGTGCAGTGGGATGAGAGTTTTATTTTAAATTTCTACATGCACTGGGTTGTCGTTGAATTCGGAAATAAATATTGTTTCATTTCATTCAATCATTGCTTAGAATTGTGTTAAAATAGAGACAATGACGGAAGAAATTTGTTTTTGAAATTGTTGAGGTCTTTGTAAAACAGGTAAAACTCCAAATGTCTTTTTTCGGCCTTAAATCTAGATTCTGAAGGTGTAATAAAATATATTTAATTTGAAAACAATTTTTTTTTTAATATGTATACATATTGAAAAGGAAGATATGAAGATGTGAGGCAATTCTATTAACATATTTACGTTGACCTGGAAAATTTCATAAATTCTTTTCCCATAAACTAAACTATTTTTGCAGATTCTCATAAGCTAGCGTTTCTTTAAAAAAAAAAAAGACCATGAAAAATAAAAAAAATCTAATTAAATCAGGCAAAAATTAGGAAATAAGTTTTAATTCGCATAAAGAATTTTTGTCAGCCTTTTTGAAACAACCTGCACCGCATAGAATTAGGAATTGAGTAAAAACTTTTTTTATATATACTTTAAGAGTGTATTTCTACTATGTGCATAATGCACACAGGTAACAATCTTTATTTTTCTGTTTGAAAACAGGTAATTTCTAAACACACTAGACACTGCTTTCAGCAAAGAGATGATTTATTACTTTATACTTTATTTTGCCCTTATTATTTTTGCAAAAAAAAAAAAAATATTCATTTGTTTTATTTTTCTATTTTCAGAATTACAGCAGATGGATACAATTTAGATGTAATTCTTAAGAAAAAGAAAAAAAATCTATACAATCGCATGCATGCTGCAGGTAAACATCACAATACTGCCGTCTGATCAACTTGTAAGCTTTAAATAAAAGTAAAAATATGAATTGAAACTATTTACAGTGCACAGAGAAAGTACCGAGGCATCAAAACAGGCGCACCGTGAAAGTATAGCATCTTAACAATTGAGTTCGATGACCAAGTTGATTTGATTGATTGCAGTGTGCTAAATAAGTAATGGGTAGCCCATTTTTGTTACCCGATCAAAAATGCAAAAAAAAAATAAAATATAAAAAAAAAGTATTTCCTGGGACTGGACCAGAAACTGTTGTGTCTTTGAAATTAATGCTAATAGTAAGTTATATGAAATAAAATTGTAAGAAATCAAACGAGCAAAATGACAAAAACAAAAAAAAACACAAATATTTATTTTACATTACGTAAGTTATATAAACAATAATAAATAACAAAACACACTCGCTATCATTATCAAATCCAACATTACACACATTTAACATAAACACCATCGTTAAATTAAAAAAAAAAAAAAAAAAAAAAGAGAAGCCTATAAGGCGCGCGCAAAGTATTTTTATTTTTAATATAATGAAATTGTTGATTAACCGCTAACGCAATCACTATTCTAAATTTATATACATACATTAAAACATTTAATGGCATTTTTATATATATCTCGTGTATTTATATACATAAAATTTAGTTTTACTTGTTTAAGGATAGGTATTATTGTTTGTAATTTTTTTTCTTTCCTGTTTTTGAATTGTAAAATACCTACTTTGAAGAACTGCTACTAATTTGGGAAAATATTGTTTATTAATGAATAGAGAATTTATAGTAAAAAATTTAACATTTTAGAAGACAAACAATTTTTTTGAGGTTGAAAATATGTTTTTTTTTTTCCGCTAAAATATAGTAATTTATTTTGATATTATATGTATGTTAACTCTAAAAATTATTTGTACAGGCAACTAAGAGGAGTTTGTTGAAACAAAAATTAAGCTATAAGCTCAACATAACCCGTTATTTGACAGTTTACGCAAGAGAAAAAAAAGAACATAAGCGTTTAAGTTGAGCCGAATTACTTCAGTATAGAATATAGAATCTATAGTACTTTCATGAAGTATATAGAATCTATAGTAGGGGGAAGTGGTCACCCTTCGTACAGTTTTTACTTATTTTGTTTTAGTTATTTATTTACTCACTCCAGTTTCGAGAAAATGGACTTTATTTGTAACATGTATATTATTACACTTTAGAAAAAAATTTGACACTTCTAAATCAAAGGCTTAAATAGTAATAGCCATTTTACTGGGATTAGATTTTTGTACGAATCCTCCCCACCCGTGGGGTACCTTCGTACAGCACATGGGGTACATTCGTACAGGATATTTAAAACGTTAAATTGACTAACTTTTGATTTGTCAAATGCCAAATATGAGTTTTAAAACATTTAATTACTTATTAATTTATCAATTAATTGAACTTGACTCAGAAAAAAACAAAAACAAATAAAAAACTTAATTTTTCGCGATTCGATGATTCTGAAACAAATTATTATTTACATATATAAAAATACCAACCTTAATTCACTATAGAATGCGAAATACTTATTATAGAGGTTTAAATTTCGTTTCAATAAAACTGTAACTCCGTGTTTTGATTGTTATCTGCTGAAGAAAATTTACTGGCGGGCATACGTATGCGTACGAATGTGCCCCATATTTGACTGTACGAATGCTCCCCAAGCTGTACATAATGCAGAAAAATCGATTTTTGAAAAAATGTACTGAGATTTTGCAATATTTATAATTAAAACACAAATTTAACACTTTAAACAACAATTCTTCATTACTGTTTAGCCAAAAACATACTTAACCTAAACACAACATGACATCAAATGTCATGCACTTAGGATTCAAAATTTATCTAGTACCTCGGCGCCTACTATGTGTATGCACACTAGTAAGCACGTGTTTGAATACCGTTTAGTTTTTGTTTTATGCTCACTGTACGAAGGGTGACCGTGTACGAAGGGTGACCACTTCCCCCTAAGTAGTTTGTTCGATAATTGAGTGATCGCGAGGTCGCTTATATGGACTTCAGATTTTTAGTTCGTTGGTTAGCTTACTATTTTGGGGGCGCTATTTATTTGGTCGCCATGAGAGTACTATAGATTCTATTTAAAAAAGTCTGGCCCTAACTCACTTAAATTAAAAATACTAAAATACGTTCTGAACGAACGAATTCAAGCTACATAAAAATAAAATTAATTGAGCTCTTGATTTTGAAAGTGGGAAAAGTCCATGAAGAAATAAGACCTAAAGTTAATGTTAAAAATAACCACAATCTTAAGGTATCACATTTGATTTATTCCATTTTCAAATACATATCATTGGTGGAAAGCAAAATTGTTCTAAGTCCTTAACAAATCCTATGTACTTTGAACAATTTTGCTTTCCGCTGGCGATATGTATAACGTCTTAATTGATCATATTTGTTGAAAAAGTGTTGTAGGTATGCTACAAGTGTTAAAAACTATAAAGCTACCCTAAACCAAAAGTTTTTATGTCTTCATTTCTTGTAAGTTGGCAGTCGTATCGAAAAAATTAGATACAGATTTAGGAAGCAAACATTATAATATTATTGTGTAAACTCAAAAATTCAAGTTTCCTACAAGTTGCTCAAAATCACTTTTGAAATTGAGTACATCTACAATTCGCAACTCTGTGCCTTTTCAGTTAAATGCATTTATATCAAAACTTCAAAAATGCATATACGCCCTTTTTGCTTTTCACGGCAGAATAGATCCCAGATATTTAAACTTTTCACACTTAGGAACCACTACTCCATTGAAATAAATATCAGGAATACGACCTGTGTGGAGCTGGAAGGATCTTCACTTATGAAGTTAATTTGACTTCCAGCAGGTAGTTAAGGACTGCAATAAATGGCAAAGGGCTCAATACGCTTCCCTTGTATACACCTACTGTGATTTCGAACTATTCAGTTACCCCAATTGGACATATTATGAACTTTAATCACCGTTCCATCATAAATGTCATAGGTTTATGAAACTCTTCATTTCCCTGCCCACATCAGATGTGTTGCTTAGCGATCGAAGGCTTTCTCAAAATCATCCAAACCAGCGCATTCAATATCCAGCGCACTAGCATCCGCTATGAATTCATCTTTAAAGCAGTTGGGTCTGCCTATCGGTTTAAAATCTAACATATGTAAATTCCAAAACTTTTTTTACTGAAACGTTTTCAGCATAAAATAAACTTATATCAATACAAAATTTAAAAAAAGAAAACGTTACCCATACGCCATAGTACACATAACTGTCACCAGATTTTATTTGAGCATTTTTTATTTTCAATTCCTCTTGGTTTTTAATTCTCATTTGTCAATTCGGCAATTTTTTCTTTGATCTGTTCACTGAAAACAAATAATACTCATCTTTGGTTTTAAAATAATTATCCCAGATTATTAGATATCAGTACCTGGGTGACCGAGCTTTGCTCGGTATCCTAAATTGTTATAACATTCAGTGAAATGTAAACAGCAATTTTTTGGAGTGGGTTTACTGGTTGAACAGAATGAAAATTCGCTTGTGGCAAAGAAAAACGCCGTTGTACAAGATGAAAAATAAAATCGCTCAAAATCTAGAAAATATGAACAGAATATGTGGCGCACTAAAATGTCAAACCCGTTGACAAAAAAAAATTATTTGAACTGAGCAACCACATTAGAAAAGTCAAAAGTCATTGCGCTTGTAGCTTGAAGTAAAAGTCGACTCGACTTGTACCACAGCGAATTTCCTTGCCACATCCACAGCTACGTATTCTGGCACCAAGACACAGCCACAGCTACATCATTCTGTTCTACCAGTTAAGTTTGCAATGACCAGTTTTTTCACGGGTTACAAAACATCACATTCCCACTTTATAATCCAGTTTATTTAAGTTTGAATATACGATCAGCAATGAATAGAAGGGTTACAGGAATCTGCATTATCGAAAATGCTTATAGCAATGAGATCCTTTTTTGTTCAAATTTTAATTTACGTGTCAGAAAGTTTGGGATGGTGAATATAAAGTTAATCTTTTTATCAAGTTTAGCCTTGTCGGCAAAGCTTAGTATGAAGAAATACTATTTTTATCCCTGTCTCTGTTTTATTCTGTATCAGTGGATGCTTTACTGCTTTCTATATTTACTTATACAGGGTGTCCCAAAAGTAATGGATCAAACGAAATATGCTGATTGGGGAACTTAAGGGCTCTCAGAATTTGGAACCTTGTTCATCCCAAATCCTTACGGTTTTCGATTTAAGGCAATTCTTGTGAAATTTCGAAAAATCCCTACTTTGCAACAGTATTTTGCTTCCTGCGCCCATTATTGATATATTTTTTTTTTTTTAATTCTTTTACGAAAACATTTGCCAAGTAATTAGGAACAATTAATTAATCAAAATATTTTTTATTCGATATGCCATTTCGGTGCAAATTAACTAACAGTTTCAAGTTTTATAAAAAATGTGAGAATGGTTTATTATTTTAAAAAGTTGCCCAGTTATTGTAGTTTTCAAAAAAGTATAAAAGTTTTCTAAGTTGCAGTTAGATATCGCAAAATATTACAATTTGAATTCAACAAAACAGGGTTTTTCAGAACAAAAAACAAGCAACTGAAAAAAACTAATATAAGAGAGGACCAAACCCTCAAAATTTCATCAAAATCTTTAAAGTTGTTACCAAAAAAAAAATTCTATGTTAAAAAAGTGGGCGTGGCAGTGGGCGGATTTTTCCAAAAATACTTCCAAAACTTTTTACTCGCTTAGATAAACAAACCCTGAAAATGTCATCGAAATCGTGAGAGCCGTTTCCGAAAGAAACTTATATGTTAAAAAAGTGGGCGTGGCAGTGGGTGGATTTTTCCAACAAAAAATTTCCAAAACTTTTTACTTTCTTAGACGATCAAACCCTGAAAATTTCATCGAAATCGTTATAGCCGTTTCCGAAAAAACATATATTTTAAAAAAAGTGGGCGTGTCAGTGGGCGGATTTTTCAAAAAAAACTTCCAAAACTTTTTACTCACTTAGATAAACAAACTCTGAAAATTTCATGGAAATCGTTAGAGCCGTTCCCGAAAAAACTTATATGTTCAAAAAGTGGGCGTGGCAGTGGGCGGATTTTTCCAAAAATACTTCCAAAACTTTTTACTCGCTTAGATGAACAAACCCTGAAAATTTCATCGAAATCGTTAGAGCCGTTTCCGAGATCCCAATTTTATATATATTTATATATATATATATATATATATATAAACAATTTTAGCTCGTTTAAAGTTATAAGATTGAAGTCCAAGAATTAAACAAACAAAAAAATACCTTTTCTCAAACAAGTAAAACTTTGTTCTTACATCTTTTTGTTTTAATTTTGATTAAATCGTTTTAAAAGTTTGCATGTTATATTTTATTAATGAGAATGATTGTATTTGTATTATGTTTAAACAAAAAAAAAATAGGATAATTTCGTTTATTATAATTATGTATTAGTACCTAAATAACTTCAAACTGTATTTGCCATCGCCCTCTGAACCTTAGTTAATTATTTAAATTCGAGACTTATTATATAATTCATCACATATTATTCAGCAATGCAAAACAAAACAAAAACAAAAAAAAATTACAGAGGAAAATATTAATTTTATTTAAATATATTTAGAAATATCAATGGAGATTAATATTTCGTTTTTAAAACGAATATAAAATAAATTGTATAGTTATTAAAAATCAAAACAAAACAAAAATGCAATCCATTTACTGCTGCACTAAAACCGTATTATTACTTGCACTTTATTTGCTTGTGTTGTATTGTTTTAGACAAAAAAAAAAAGAAACAAAAATAAGAAAAATCAAATTGTTTGTTAAGTAGGATTGAATTTATTGCATTAAAATTTTACACATTGTATACAGTTTTTGTTTTTTAAGTTTAAATTTAATTTAAGGAGCGTTCAATTACTAAAATTATACACATTTATATTTATGCTTCAATAATAATTGATTTATTTTTTATTGATTTAATATGCTTTATATCCTTTTTAACCAATACCTAAAATGTTTTAACAGTATTTTTTTTTCTATTATAGTTTCATGTTATTTTATAAGAGTATTGTTAAAAATTTTGAAATAAAAAAAAAAAAACAAATTATATTTAGGTTAATTAAAACGTTAAACAGTTACAAGTTCTTTTGAGATTAAAGAGACATAGTGTTTGAACGGTTGTAATCATGATATTCAATGCTGCATAATAGTTTAATATTTACTTTATTTTTGTTAGTTTATTTTCATTGTACTTTTCTGCGGGATAGCTTTTTCTTTCATAGTCGTTCACATCTCACTGAGCTCTTTTTTAAAATCGCTGTTTTATTATCTTGGCCTTGTTATTTTGATAGAATTCTTTGAATTTTGAAGGAGCAAACATTATTCAGAGAAACTTCATCATATTAATGAATTTTTATGTTCACTAGGGTACATAGTGCGATTGACGCCGAAAGCTTTGTGTTTAAATTTATCTATTAAAAACTTGATTTTTTAGGAATACTGTATCTTTGGGAGGAATTTTCATGAACTGCATTCTTTAAAACTAGGTACACGCACAAAGACATGATTAGCAGTTTCTATGTCTTTTAAAAATGGCAGTCATATGCATTTCGATTTCGGTGGACTTCTGTAACATGCCAGTTTCTTCTATCGAAGCTGATATGGACGATTATTTCGACAACAAATTGCTTGTACTGGCAAACCGAATATTGTTGTTGACAATTCTAAATTACAATTAAAAAAGCAACATTTTTATTTGTGTTCCGATTTCCATCCGAATTCAATATTCTCTTTTTATTTCTGTTCCGCATTTCGTATTCGAACACGTTTTTCTAAAGGATTCACTAATAGCTGATTTCGAAAGCTTTATGTTGTCC
Organism: Episyrphus balteatus; assembly: GCF_945859705.1. Lineage (NCBI taxonomy): Eukaryota > Metazoa > Arthropoda > Insecta > Diptera > Syrphidae > Episyrphus > Episyrphus balteatus. The sequence continues at coordinate 38,144,787 of NC_079135.1, forward strand.
TTGTGTAGGTGTAACTTAAAGTAAATGTGAAAGGCAATTAAAACAGGCGTTTTCAAGCCGTGCGGAAATGAACCGTTTTCAAATTCGATCGATTTATAAGAACAGCCGTGTTGTAGTTATAGTACGAAATTATGGAATTAACTTGTCTAGTTTTGAATCAAAATATTTTTAATGCTCAACTATCATCAAAATAAGATGTGCTTAGATGAATTCAATGTGAAAATGATATTAGTTTTAAATTAAAAAATAAAATCGAATTTTACATAACAAATTTATTTATTTATTTTAATTTCAGAAACTTAATAAAATTAAATTTAAATAGTTGCCTTATAACCTTATTTGTTTCAGTTAGTAATACTCATTTCGATTTAATAATAACACGTTGTTACAAAAATGCGGTTTTAAAATATACGCGGGCGGAGACCTACCACGTTTTGTAGAGCTAGTCGCACTGATTACGAAACGGTATTTAAAAAGTCCCTAACACGCCCAAAATCTCGAGGTAGGGGCAAAAAACGGTTTTTCTTGTTATAATATATTGATTTAAAAATTAAAATTAAATGTCTAATTTTGCCTTTCGGAAATGGTATCATTTATTACTGTAAGTGTTGCCGTTGTTTTTTAATAATTTTTTTTTATTTTGATAATTTTTTTTTAGAAAACTGCCCCTCCCACCTAAACGGGGGGAGATAGACCCCCCTCCCATTGAGCTCCTCTACAAAAACCCGTTATAAAATCCTGGCGCCCAAGTTATCCTACTACCTGCCGAAACAACATTTTTGTTCTATACCGAAAAGTTCGAATTTCTGTATCTGGGTTGAAATCGAAAAATTTTTTTTTTCTAAGCCAATTTTAAACTGATTTTCATAAAAAATACCTCGTTGGATTTGGAAATAAATATTATTTTAGAATATATTTTTAATATAGCATGTTGTTGTGAAAATATATACTTTAGTTTGATGTCGAAGTTGGTTAAATGACGAAAAAAAATGGAATTTTTGAACTTTGACAGCATATAAATTTTAGGTGGTTTAACCGAGTTACATGTTTTATACATTGTTGAAAAGGTTTATTTATCTATTAGAAACTGTAAAAAAATCGAAAATCGGTAAAAATTTGACGAAGCTAGATTTTTTTCAATGGGTGAAGGTAAAAAAAAAACCGTTTTTTGCCCCTAACTCCAGATTTTGGGGGTGTTAGGGACTTTTTAAATACCGTTTCGTAATCAGTGCGACTAGCTCTACAAAACTTGATAGGTCTCCGCCCTCGTATATTTTGAGTGTTACACCGTGTAATCAACAGTAAAAATATTTTTTTTTAATGATATTTAATTGCTATTACCTATAAATTATTTTAAATCTTTGTTTTATTGTTTAATACCCATGTATGTTGTGTTTTTATTGAATATTTTTTTTTTTGTTTTCATAGACTGATTTGTTCAAATAAATAAAATACCAAGTATAAAAAAATCTCTTCCATCATTTTATTAATTATAACACATCACATAAAAATGTAACATTTTAAAATAAAAAATTAAAGTATTTAATAAATGTAATCAATTTTATGATATTTATTTATTTCCTGTTTCATTTAATTTATATATATAAACTCATATCACATACTCATTTGATACGAAAGTTTTCAGCGTAAAGGCATTTTGCTATAAGAAAGTTTCCTGAAAAACAAGGCAAAACTATCAATACGATATTGCACAAATACTAGTCTAGTTGAGTCGACAACTTACTTAAAACAAAAGAGAAACACTCTCGACATCGGATAATAGAGCTGAATAGAGCATTGATAATAATTCTTTTGTTGTCGAATACAATTAGCTCATAGCATTTGCGGTGGTATACATCAAAGAAATTATACTCCTTGTAGCCTAAAAGCCGATGAATAGTAGGTACTTGACTTTCGAAAAAAAAAATCTTTTTGCTGAAAAGTTTGCACGATTTGTGTTGTTTTTTTCGTTCATTTTCTGTTAGTTTTAACCTACATTCTATTAAATTTCATGTTTTCATTGTGTTTTATGCATAAACTTTAACATTTTGTATTTGAACGCTCCAAAATCGTAAGTTTTGTTATATTTGGTTGTTATAGCATTATGTTTTCTATGAAATTTTGCAAAGGTTTTTTGTTTCTTCTGTTTTATGTATAAAGAGCAAAAAGTGAAATAAATCAAATACTGGTAAAACTATATACATCATATGTTTAATTATTATTATAATATAGATGATAATATTATAGAAAATTCACACAACAAAAAACAAAATAAACAACAAAAATAAAAAATCATTAAACTGAAAATGTTTGTCTTTGCATAAAATAGCAATAACAACACTTACAATAAATAACAGCAACAAATAAAAGATTAACATGTAATTCCTACTTTACAATACGATTATTATAATATAACAATGTAAATTATATATATATATATATTATATTATATAACAACAACAAAAAAAAAAATTGAATAAACGCAAAATAAACAAGTGTCAAACAAAAATTATAAAATATATTTATTCATGTCAATAGAAACAATATCAATAAAACAGTGGTGTTTTTATGAACCCTAGAAAACTATTTAATTTACTATCAATCAAGGTGTGATTTGCTAAGAAAAATTATGCGAATCAAAATCAAACCGAATAAACATTGTTACAGCAAATTTGGCACCAATATTTTTTATAATCTGTGGTCTACACAAAAAGCTAGACTTGATAACATTTGCGTCATGGGGCAAACATGAAAGTTGATCGCTTTTCAAAGTAAATTCTTAAGCTTCGATTCGCGGTACACGATTAAGGCCCAACTATAATAGGCATAGGCTTATGTCAAAATCGAACGAACTGCTTCGTCCTGTTTCTGAAAACATGAGAAGTAGCCATAATGAACATACGCGCGCATAGCCTAGTGTCACATTTTACATTTTTGTTTTCCATAATTTTTGTAAAAAAAACGCGTTGAATTACACAAAAATATTTTTAAAACTAGTTTTATTCATTTCACAATTCGTTTTATCACATTTTTGTTGAGTAAAAATTAATTTAATTTTTCCATCCCCCTTGCATCCATGTTGTTTACATTTTATTCTGAGAAATTTACTCATGCCGTGCGCTTCAGAGCATATATGCCGTGCGCTCTGAAGCATATGCATAACGAAAGTTAACGAAGCGCGCATATGCGCATTATGGCTATCCCATAAGAATTGTGTATGTTCGACAACTCACTCATGCCATTTTGACATAAGCCCATGCGCGCATATGCCTATTATAGTTGGGCCTTTACAATCATACGTTAACGTTTTGACTATTCTATTCAATCAGTGGAAAAAGAAAGGGACATATAGCGGCCATACGTTAACGAACGTATGCCGTAATTCGGCCCCTGATTTTTTAAAATAAACAGACTATCAAAAGAATTATTCGGCCCTAGCGAGGTATCCGTCGGAGCGGAAAATTCTCCGATTTCATACGAAATTTAATATATTTCGAGGTGTGCTTACGAAAGGTAAAAACTGTCCGATTCGGATGAAATCGGACAAAATCCGCTCCGACGAAATACCTAGCTAGCGCCGAATCGGTTGTTTCTAACAACTTTGTCTTTGTTGTAATTTTTATATTTTTCGGACTTTTCACTTGTCGTGCCACGGAATATAAACAGTAACAGCACAGTGGTCTCTTGCCGAAACAACGGGAAATTTAAATCGATTCTTTCGTTTAAAAATTTAATAGGGTTTGTGTTTCCTACCAAAAAACGTCTCTCGGGAAACTATTCACGTTTGATAAAATTTTATGTTTTATAACTTACCTTTATCAGAGATGTCAAAATTATTCCATTTCCACAAAAAAAAAAATCAAACCCAAAATTTAACTATTTTAACGTTTAATAAAAGGACTTGGTAATCATGAGAATCTCTTCGAATACATCATATATAAATACCTAAACAATAAATGCATTTATGATTTTGTTTTAGTGGTAGTAGTTGTTGTTGTAGAAGTCTCTCGCTCCAAAGCCCTTTGTTTGGCTTTCTCATAAAGTGGAGTTAATTGACCTTGTTCGCCAAGCATTTTTAAGAGCTCAACAATGAACGGCAAGTAGTTATGCTTGCGACGGATATTTTCGATCTAAATACAAAAATTAAGTAAATTTTAAAAATAATTTCGATGAAATATTTTAATCATCCTTACCCTGTAACGTTTGCGCTTGACAATTTCATCTTCAATCAATGATCTAAGTCGAGCTACTTCAGTTTGCTTATCATCTGTTTCCATAGCATTTTCGGAATCATTGAGCAATTTATCAATTTGTTTCTGATAAATCATTTGTCTGTCCGAAACGATTGCCATCAAATTGAAATGGATTTCACCTTCGCTGTATTTTTGCATTCTCTTTTCGATAATAGGACGAACAACGTCAATCCAGTTTTGCGATGTTTCAATTGCTCCCAAATCAATGGGACCTTCTTTCAAGCCATCCAATTCGTAGAGACGACCATCAATCGGTATGTAACCAATGAAATGGAATACATCTTCATCTTTGTTTTGATTTTTAGAATCTAATTCGAAGAGTGTTTGCCTGGCAAATGAATTATGCACAGTACGAATTTGAGAGGCATTGCTGAGAGTAAGTCCTTTGTTGTAGGGATCGAAGCATTGACAAAATTCCTGAAAATGCATTAAATTAAAATCATAAATAAAAGTGAGTAAATCATATAAAGATGAACTCTCTAATCTGATACAACTAGTCAGGACCAGGAGGTCTTGTTCTTTTTTTAAAACATAGAGTTTTGAACTATTTTTCGGAAGAATGAAACAATATTGCAGAGTTACATGTTACCGCATTCCGAGGATAATATCCCCTTCTGTTTGATCATCCAAAAGGATTCGGTCAACGTTTCAAAATATCTTTTTCACACTATATAAATTCATATGTTGTTTGTCGGCGCACATTTTTAACAAAAAACAAATACATATGTATCTTTGCATTCCTAGAAGCACGAGTATTATGGGTAAAGTGTTTAAGAAGGGGAATGCAATTTCTATATCTATAATAATAACGAAAAAATAAGGACAGGCAAAAAACATTACGGCAGTCACCGAACGATGTAAAAGTTTTATTATTCGGCCCTAGCGAGGTATCCGTCGTGTGCTTCTGACAGGTAAAACTAAAAGCTATCCGATTGGATGAAATCAGACAAATTCCGCTCTGAATAAAATCCAAAATAGTCACATGAGTTGAAGGAGCACCACCCCAGTTATGGGAATTAAACTCCAATTTTTGACGAATATGTATTATGTTTTGAAGATTGTAACTAGATCATAGGGAAAAAGAAAAAGTTCTCACACCTTGTCGCAGGAAACCCAATAAACACTTTGCAGGATTTTCGGTAACACCAAGTATGTGATCATTTCATAGCAAATGGTTAGTGACACACATACCGAGAATAGAAAGTTCTTCAATCTTTTCAATTGGAAGCATTAAATTCTACCAAGTTTCTGATTCCCCATTTTACAATGCTGTTGCCGTTGAAGATCCACTTTCGAAGAACAGGGATGTGAATCTGAGAACTACTATGGAAAGGTGAGGGTGCTTAATTTTTCGGAACAATTTAGTGGATTAGAAGTTTAAAATGGGAGATTATGAGTTTTTAAAATAGTGAAGGAGACAAAACGGAGCCCTGGACTTAAAACCTTCCAATACAAATTATATTGAACAATTTGAAAGGTATATTCTAATGCAGCTAAGTAGAGAGTAATTAATACCAAATGCATGCTATTTCAATAAGAGGGCTTGATGCAATGATGCCTTAAAAATATCCAGCGCAATAATTTTACATTCTTCAGAATGATGTAAGGATTTGTTCTACTTCTCGGTGAAATAAACCGAAAGCCATACTGCCGGTCATTGAGAAGTTTCCGTTCCTCAAGATATTTGCTCATCTAATAGTTTATCATCGTTCCCATGACTTCGGGAAGTAAGGGTGTAATTGCAATCGGCCGATAGTTACATGGTAAGGAAGATTTGCTTTTTCATCCACTCGGATAGAGACCAGTATGACAGATGAAAAAGCTTACGCAGTGGCTTGGCAGCGTGGAAAAGCACCTATTCGATGGATGGGATTATACCTTCGCCAGCGGATTTGTGTATGCTGAGATCTTTTAAGACTAATGTGTGAGTGCGAAGGCGATTCGTCCCATGAAGATATTTACGCTGTCAATTATAGTGGGAGTCCTGACACTTTCTGGTAGCGCAGCTAATAAAAGGACCGTCATTAAAAACGAGTGTTAAAACCGAGGACTATGAGATGTTTCGTATGTTTTTTTACAAATGACAAACAAATTTTACTAATTTTTTGACATTGTAGTACAGTATGTTTAAACAGGTGTAACTCCTGCATACATCAATATTAGACTGATTCAAAAAAAAAATGAGTTGAGCTTCTTATAACTTTTTATTTTGATGAATATTATATTGATTAGACTGATTCAAAAAAAATTTTTTTTTTTTGTTCAAAGCATTGTTGAAAATATTGTTGGAAATGACGAAAAAAAAATACTGTAAAAGTTTCAGCCCTTAATGTTAACATTTAGTACCGCCGCATCGAAAATTTCTATTTCCCATACGATTTGTATGGGAAAGATTGTGTATTTGTGTTTAGAATTTTTTATCTTTTTAATGGTTCATCCAAAGGGCTTGACAAAATCATTTTCTTTTATAAAATTGTCCGCTCTACCAAAAAGCTCTTATTAATTTTTTTGATTTACCCCCGCGTTTCGAAGTTATTCAACTTTAAAATATAAAAAGTAGTTTTTTCTCATTTTTTTCCGATTTTTTGACGAAATTATTAGGTTTTTCAAAAAATTTGGCAAAATTTTCAAATATTTGTATTCTATGTTGTGTTTTGGTTTCACAGATCCTTTTATATAACTCTCAAACCCCTAATACTATCATATTAGATCTCTTCAATAAATTCGAATTATTCATTTTTTCAAATAAAAATTATTTTAATCAATTTTTCGCGACCGTTTTTTTTTAATTTTATAAATGCAATTTTGTAGAGCGTTCAATTTTATACAAGAAAATGATTAAATCTAGCCTTTTTGATGAACCATTAAAAAGATACAAAATTCTAAACACAAATACACAATCTTTCCCATACAAATCGTATGGGAAATAGAAATTTGCGATGCGGCGGTACTAAATGTTAACATTAAGGACTGAAACTTTTACAGTATTTTTTTTTCGTCATTTCCAACAATATTTTCAACAATGCTTTGAACAAAAAAAAAAATTTTTTTTTGAATCAGTCTAATCAATATAATTCATCAAAATAAAAAGTTATAAGAAGCTCAACTCAAATATTACTACCTTGTTTTTATTTTTTTGAGCTGAGCTTTTTATTTCTTTTTATTTTGGTTAATTATATTGATAAATGCAGGTAACTTGCGGGTCTATTTCTTCCCGACATGTCTGGATGCATTTTTAAGCTCCAAAATGGTATCATATTGTCTTCCATTTTTATAAACATTTGATGCAAGTATCCCCCAATGTTTTATATTGAATTACAATCAGGACAACAAACTGGCCAATACAATAAAGCTATTTTTTTCTAACGAAACCATTTTTTTGACTCCTTAGATACATGGATTAAAGCATTGTCATGCTGAAAAATCAACTTTTTTTCTTACTGTTCATCCATGAATGAAGAGAAAACGTCGTCCAACAAATCTGTGAACATTTTGGAGTTTATCTTCTTTGAAATGAAACAAATAGGCAGCTTTAAATTAAAGTATAATGCTCCCCATACAACTGCCAAAGTTCTGCTGTATTCGGAGAGCACTTTTCTTTGAATGATCATGCCAATAACAGCTGTAACAGTCAGGAACATCCACGTTAAGCTTCTTTTCATGTGAAAAAAAATGACATTTTCCCATTCTTCTTTCGAATGCATAGTATTTCTTGCAGAATCTAATCTTTTAACATTTTGTAAGGCTTTTAGTTTGGGTTTTATCATCATTAGATTTTTAGAAGGGTCTTGAAAAACTTGGCCTTTTTGTCTTCGAGTTTGCTTTGTATTGCCTTTTGTTTTCAATTTTATTCAATAACTTTCTCCTTTTTTCAAGAAATTTTGGACAAAACACTCTGATCTTTGTATTTCCCTTGCGATTTGTCCGTTAGAAAGTGAAACATGGTTTTGAGACGTAAGAAACTTAAACTTATCAATTTCTTATACATTCGAGCGTTTTCCCTTTCCCATGATTGCTGAAAACTTTAAATTATTTAAAACGCTTACATTATGTGCCTTTCGTTGTTCTCGATTCGTCTGTAACCCAGAAAATCACCATTTGGAAACTTCAAATGCGTTTTGTGGCTCTATTAAGCCTCTAAATTACCTGAAAGTTTGTTCAAAACTCTAAAAAGAAAACTACTTGTCCAAAACTTATAAAAAAAAATACTTATTTGTGCTCTCTGCGTCGATATTCTTCAAATAGGATACAAATCCTACTCAATCTTTTTTACTACTAAGGTTTATTTTGTAATTTGTCGATTTTCCTCAGCGGAGTTGGCTTCAAAACATCGGAAACTAACTTCTTTAACCCATTTAACAGGTACCTAACTTTTTTTTTAATATCTGTGTTGTATTGTCTCCAATTGGACCATTCTATCCCAGTTAAAATCGTCATTTTTTCCCATATTTGTTTCAGGTGGATGTTTCACCTAAAAATTCTTACTCATTTATTCCCAGGTTTCAACAATATAATTGCATACTAGAATGAAATCTGTTGATTTTCTATTCGCCACCTTTGACCTTTTTTTGCATGTATACACGAAAAATTAATTTTATAATAGAATTCGTTGTCTTGTTAATTACCCAAAATTAAGACTTAAATGTAATTCAGCAGCCAAATTATTTTCAATTTAACTGAGGGTTAAATTAATTAATTTGTGTTTAATTTTATAGCAGCTTAAACATTGCTATTAAAATAAATAAATTTGTCTACACATAGAATATACTTCAACGTAGCGTACACTCACCTTAAAATTGGTCAATGTATCTCCAAGCTTAATATCCTCGTCATGACAATTGAGCAAAATGCTTAAAATAGCTTGAGTGGCACATGCATTGTTTATGACTTGTTTGGCAAAGAAAATCTTTTCGGTTCGATTGTCAGTAACAATAGAGCCAGAGGGTTCATCGTCCTGTACCCATTTGAATAGAAAGATCAGTCCATGAATTGGTTCGAGATTCTTGAATGAATCGGCTTCCAAACTCCAAATCTCTTCAACTTGTACACCCTCGACACCTAAATATAGAATGAATTTTGGAGATTTTTAGCATTATTATAACTAGGCAACTAGAAAACGAAGGCGCGTAGCCGGCTTTAAAAGTTTGTTTAAAACAATAACTTTCGAACACTTACCAAATTCTCTAATTAATTCGGTAAATACACCAGGGTCACTTTCAATTAAGCACCAATTGCCAGCGTTTTCAGCCATTGTATCGTTTTTGTTGCAGTTTGGAGGAACTTATTTTAAAGAAAAAACTTGCATTCAATTCCAAAATCCAAATGGTCAGGAATTTTAAGTGCAGGTGAATGACAAATTGGTTTTTTTTTTGTGTCTGTCAAAAACGGGCATGGCGCCTTTTCAACAAAAAAAAAACATAGAAAACATAGAAAGTATGTATTCAGTGCAAATATGTGAATACGTTCAGTGAAGTATGTGTTTAGACCATGAGCACATTTTTTTGGAAGTTTTTATTGCTGGTAAAGCCTGGTACGCTGCTCGCGCTAAATTTTAGCCGAGATAAAATTCCCATACAAGTTATCGATAATTTGTATGGGATCCATTTTAGCTGAGATAAAATTTTTCGATAATTTGTATGGGAGCTAAAATTTAGCGCGAGCAGCGTACCAGGCTTAAGGGTTAACATTCGACGATTTTTCCAATAATAGGTGTGTTTTTTATTACAACCGGTCTTAACTGGACAAAAAAAACGCAGTCTGGGCTAAGCAATTTACATGTTAAGCCTGGTACGCTGCTCGCGCTAAATTTTAGCTCCCATACAAATTATCGAAAATTTTTAGCCGAGATAAAATGGATCCCATACAAGTTATCGATAACTTGTATGAAAATTTTATCTCAGCTAAAGTTTAGCGCGAGCAGCGTACCAGGCTTTAAATACAACAACACCTTAGCCCCTTGGGCTTAGTTGTTTAGCCCGGAGATTTCTCTGGGCTTAACTTTTTGAAGAGTTTTAAATCTGTGCTACCAAACTAATTTTTTCATATTGTTTAGAATTTGTTTACAAACGTGAAAACTGACGTTTGGAAGGACAAAATGTATTAAAGTAGTTTTGCTACCATACATTTTTGTATCTCTTTGTAAAACATACATGAAAAATACAAAAAAAGGACGAAAGCGAAAAATATGACAACTCTAAATTTTTGTTGTGTCTGCTGTTTTCGGAACATTCAATATACAGTGCTGCCAAGATTTCAGGTTAAGCCCCGAGGCGTTTTTTTTTGTCCAGTTAAGACCGGTGGTAATAAAAAACACACCTAATGAAACTTATTTTTTGTTATTATCACGTCGTGTAATTTTATTTACTCTAATGGGAACGTATGTTCTCTCTTCTCTTCTAATGAGACATTTCCCATGAGACATACATATGTCTCATGAGACAAATTTCCCATATATATGACATATATATGTCCCATGAGACATATGTTCCATGAGACATGTCCATGAGACATGTCTCATGAGACATTTCCCATGAGATATATGTTTCATGAGACATTTCCCATGAGACATATATCCCATGAGACATATGTCTCATGACACATATATATGTCTCATGAGACATATATATGTCTCATGGGACATATGTCATGAGACATTTCCATAAGCTGCCTTAAAACTATAATGTTCTATGTCGAAGAAATGGAAAAAAAAATGACTTTTTTATATCAAAATTTTCGTCTTTTCAATGGCTACAAGACTGTGTCCACAAAAATTTTTGGCTTAATACAATATTTATGGCCAAAACAAATATTCAATTTTCGGATATAAGGGCTTAGGGTCAATGTGGGTAAATGTAAACAGGGGTAAATGAAAACATGGCTCATAACAAGCTTAAGTTAAATCTCTTTGATGCATACATAAGTACAAATCGCGGACGCATGTATCCTTTAACTTATACGTCAAGCTCATTGCTGTCAAGAGAGAATTCATTCGACGAGCGTGTTTTCCGTGAAAGATAATTTTTTAAAGTGCCATACAAGTCGTTAGTCTTTCAGAAAAATTAAATATTTTTGCAGATTCAATTAAGTCAGTATAATTTGCAAATACTTTTTTGTTTATAATTTTGATGTAGATTCTATGTGATACAAGCAAATTTTAAAATACAGGACATTTATGTCGATTTGCATGTGTTTACATTTACCCCAGAATATTTTTCATAATGGGTAAATGTAAACAACGTATTCTGGGGGTAAATATAAACATATATTTTTGCTGAAATTATTGGTTTTAATAAAAATAACGTATTTTAAGTCAATAACTATTGCTAAAGTGCCGCGGAGTCACATTTTAAAGTAGCCAACACCATCATTTTCAGTGGATGATGATGCAAAACCGGTCTTTGACGTAAAAAAACAAAAAATATGACGTTCAGAGCTGCTCAGGATGCATATTGGGCGCCTATATAAAGAATCAAAGGAAGAAAACAAAAACTTTTATTGGAATTTGAAAAAGTTTTTGTCAAATACCTTCTTGAACGTGTTTCAAGTTGTTATCCATATGATAAAGAGAAAATTCTAAATTTTAAACCACCGTTTACATTTACCCCGAATTTGTAAAAAAACACAAACATGGTGGGGTATTTGTAAACATGCCATTTTTGACAGTAATGTAAACAATTTGGGAAATATTTGTTTATATTTATAAAGAAGAATTGCCATCATTTCATATTTGCATTTGAAGATACCATTCAAGTTGTTCCGTGAAAACATATAAAAATCTAAAGTCGAAAGAAAAAAAAGACATGAAATTGTTTACATTTACCCACATTGACCCTATACTCAGTACTATAAAGTTCTTAGTTGACATAGAACAATTTGCCTAATTTGAACCCCATACAAAAATTACTACTTTTAAGTTACATAGAACATTTTACATTTAAAAATTAGCTGCCGGAATCCAAAATAAAATCTTTTAAAGCAATATTGAAAGGTCATGCGGCAGGTCGATTATGGCTTTTTTGAAATAGTTACTGACAATAATCAGCAATAGTTTGTAAGTAAGATTCACTTGAATGTTTATTTAAATAATTGCTGCGTAATTATATTTTCTTTGCTAATTTGAAATCTTTGAACTTGTTTGGGCATGATGCACTTCATTGAATTTATGTTTTTAATAAAAAAAAAACAACAAAAAGCTTAAAAAGCAATATAATTACTCCAAAAGTATTGTTTGTTTTGACTATAAGTTGGTTATTTTCATATACCGTACTCATTACTATAAAGGCTTGGCCACACTGGAGGGTATGCGGTAGCGGTACGGGTAGCGGTGAGGGTACTTGTATGAAAAAAATTCCAAACTGACATATCAACGTTCAGATGTGAAATTTTGTTCTATTTTAAGTGTATATAATGATACTCTGTCATTTTCCCTAACTCTGAAGACCTTAATCTTGAATATCTAACCACTAGAACCCAAACTATTAGCTTTTTTAAATAACAATTTCAAGCCTATTTTGAGAGTTTTGTTGCTCAATATTTTGTTAGTTTGAATCGTTTGAAAAACTGTCGAACAGAAACAAAAGTGGTTGGCTTAAAAATCTTGTATTATGAGTTCTAATGGTCGGATTTTCAAGATCGATGTCTTCAAGGCCAGGGAGAATGACAGAGCTTCATATTATATATTTAAAATAAAAATATCATTCAATTTTCTCTTCACTTATTAAACGATGCATTAACAATACTAATATTGCAATATCTTGCATTCTTAAAGCAATACAGCGAAACTTCCAGTGTAAAAGTGTTTCCTAAGCTAAAGCTCTTTCATTTGGTACCAATTTCATTAATAGCCGCTTGACGTCCAATATGCCCATTCTCCTTTTAAGTTTTATTTACTTTTTTTTAGATAGACAAAGTCAGATTGGTAGGGTTTTCAGAGCCAACCTAGTTTTTTTTTGACATGATTCTGGAGGGTGGAGCTAGATAGCATGTAGTCATTCAAATAATTTTTTATATAATGCCCACTTTTCACGAGTCGTTTTTAGCCGCACGATATGTCGCTCGATTATGATTTTTAACTTAGTAATAAAATATTATTTTAGTTCAGTGTTTCAGTTCGATACATTTTCATTTCATTTACGTATATATACCCATTCTGTTTCATTTTAGGTTTATAGATTCTAGTGAATTTTTTTTACAAACGTCTTGTACTCCACAGTTCACATAATAAGGCAATATCTTCCGAACGTTGTCAAAACTTATCTGTCAAAAATGGGCAATAGGCTGTCAGGTCAGACTTTAGCTGACTTGTTTAACAAATGCATTTTTCGTTTAAAATTTCGTGCTATTTTTGTATGAGACAAATGTACAAACATTGACCTATTATATATGGACTGCCAGGACCAGGTTCAAGCTATGGTGGCGCCCCTTGGTAGGGTAGCGGGAAATAGTAATTTGACATCTAGTTTTGTGACTTTTGCTTGTCAAAAAAAAAAAACAATTTAATTGTTTGCAGAAATTTTATTTTTCCCAACCCAAGAATAAAAAGGTAACAAACAATTAAAAATATATTAATATATTCTTTTCACAGTTTTATTCCAAGTTTTATAATTTAAATTTTTATTCTATTCTTTCATTTCAGAAAACAATTTAACAAAAATGGACAATCTTCTTGAAAAAAAAAAACAATCGATTGCCCTTACTGCTAGCCAAAAATTCACTTCCTTGCATTCCAGAAGGAGGAAGAATAAATTCAATAATTATTCCCTCAGCAGACCTATGGTGCAGAATGCGAAGAGTACTTCAAAATAGTCTTCTCCACATCATGTTTTTTAACTTGCATTCTCCTTTAAACATTTTTCATTTTTTTATTTGAATTTCAGTTAAAAAGGAAACTTTCTTTGAAATTCAGCTGGCCTAGCTCATAAGTAACAAAATTGTTACCAAACTAAATGATGCAAATGCAAATGCATTTGGAACAACGTTCTCAGCAACAAATGGAGCTTATTCTTTATGAAAATACAAAAGAAAAACTCCACCGATCCTACAAGAGACTTGAGAATGTTAAAATGCTTACAAAAACTGTATCCGATGCACTTAAGAATGCCGAACTCATATGGATAACTACACAATTGGATTTGGAAAAAATTCGTAACCGATTTAGTAACTTGGATGAATTAAATATGCAATGAAAAATGTACAAAAGCTTGTTTGTATGAATATAAAAAGTTTGGAAGGCTTTTGAAACATACTTTGAATGCATTGATAAATAAGAAACCTTATACGTCTGTTTTGGATTTAATCAATGAACTGTAAGTTTTAAATAATACTCGCATTTTGTATGATAAGCTTTACAATGATATTTTTAGCAATCGAATTGAGAACATCTTGAAGCCTTATGTGTATGATAGTCCTGTTAAATTGGCCATGTTCGAACAAATAAACTTACTCAAACCAATTTTCAATGCAAAAATGAATAAGAAACATTTTGAAATGGATTTTCGGCATTTGCGTTCTCAATTCCAGGAGAATATTCATGAAAAAATGGTACATTTTTTAATTTTGTTTAGACCATAAACTTTAAATTAATAATTTCTTTCAGAACGATGATGCCTTGTTGCAAAAAAATTACTAGATGCCGTTGCTGAGGTTCGAAAAGCAGCTTTTAAAGTACCAGTAATGACGGGAGTCAAATCACTTGGGGGTACAAAGACAAAAGGAGGAGAATCAAGTATACCTTGAAATGTTATTGTAATATTTAATTTTTTTTTTTGAATAAAAGTTAGTAATATAATAAAATGGAACTTACCATTTTTAGAATATTTCTGTTCACCCTATCCATTCACTGTTCATCTTAACAGCAATCATTTTTAAAGCATTTAATTAAGGATTTTGTATGACTTTGTTTTAAAAATATGTTTTTGTATTCTAATATTTTTTTGAAACATACAATTTAAAAGATATATAAATAAAATAAAAAATGCATGTTAAAAAAAAATTATATTTAAATCAGGAGCGCCATCGTTATGATTCGCATTTGAGTGCAGATTGAAATTCTAGTTCTAAATCTCTAATTGAAGATTCCATTTCACTTAAACCACGAGCCGATAACTTTCCATCATCTACTTGACTTTTTACATCATCTCGAAGTATCTTCAAATAAAAAAAGTTTTATAGTTAAATTTAAAATCATGAAATTATATAGGTATAAATAATTACAAGTTCTAAGTCATTCTTAAGTTTTTTCTTTCCGTCATTGATTTTGTTTATCGTATTTCTAAACTATTCCTCATTGGTTGGTAATCGGCTTCACTTAAAATATCAATTTCATATTTATGTGAAATTAATTCCAAGTCCTGATCTTTGATGTGTCGGCTAATGTTAACTCGATTTCCATTGTCTCTTCATCTAGAATCTCAGAGAATCCATTTGATATAATCGACCCAGCATATTCTTTCGCTGTAACTTGAGTTTTGGAATAGAATTTCACCAACTGAGGATCAAAGTGATCTAGGATATTTTCACACATTCCCAAATAGTTTTGGGGCTCCAATAGATGAAACTCAAACCACAACTGACATTGATTCGTTAGAATGCAATAATTTCAAAGCAAACAGTAAGACTGTTGGAGAAAATCTTCACAAATGGAAAGATGAATTCCGGGACAAAGTCACTTATGCCAAAGATCTTCAACCAATGACCAAGGCATGAGAAAATTTTTATGAGATAACGCCTGGCTGTTGAATTTTTCAACTTTAGGCTGGCATTTAATGCAACAGCTGTTGAGTGAGTTCCCATTTTGACTATTTCTGAAAATTTTGACTTGTTGCAGGGTACATCGAGGAGAGCAGCCCAAATGAGCAACCGATATTTACTTGGATATTGTACGTATTCATTGTCAAAACAATTCACCGACAGAGCTTTTGGTTGGAACACGGCAGTTCGTAGCATTTGAACACAGTTCTGGGCTGATTTAAGACAGTCAATCAATGCGCTAACAATAAATGTTGCCCTCTCCTGTGTGCCTTATCGTGCTTAGGAACTCTTTATCTTTTAATAGAGCAACCCTAAAACAGTCTGTGGGCTCTATTATCGACATCAATCGCCATTAGCTGAGATTTGGTCGTCTGGCAAAAAAGGATGTTGTCATTATTTTTGGGAAAGATCCATGATCTGTCTAGTTTGCGGGGCATTTGGCCCTTCTTCCATCCAACACGATTCCATATGTGATAAATTTGCACCTGAAAAAAAAAAAACAAAAAGGAAATTATTGAAAAATTATTTGAGCTGAACTATTTAATTCTAATTTTTAATAACTTTCAAATATTAATGAATTTAAATAAAAACCTTTTTCCAACATGATTCATTGCACATTTTTCTTGGCACAAACATTTTAAAATACATACTTTTTTTTCTGAAAACTGAAAGAATTCTTCGTTCTTCCAATACGTCAAAAAGTAGACTTCAAAAAAGATAGATGCTACTGATTTGTATAGCAAACAAAATGTAGATGGCCATAGTTTCTATGTACAAAAATGGTAGTTCAAGCCATCTGACGGAAGATGTCGCTACGCTAACTGAGTTCTATTTACCACTTTCTTCCACAGGCGCTAGTAATCATTGAACCACATTTTCAAAAATTTTGTATGGAAACGAGAATCAACTAGCAGTCCATATATAATAGGTCAATGTGTACAAACATTTAATCCGCGGGTTTGGCTATGGTTCAAGTTCCATATTATCACAGTACACATAAAAAGGTAATATATTCCGAACTGACATTGGTCGCCAGATTGTCAAAACATGACACTTTGGCGGCCAATGTCAGCTACCGAATTCTTAATTGTTTAAAATACCGACGAAAAACGTACAAAAACCGATAAACCACGCACACCTCTAATTTTTAAACAATTTTATTTATCATTTTCCGCGATGAAACACGAAGAAAATTTGTTATTTTTCAATTTATAATAGTTTTAAATGACATTTTATAAATTAAAACAAAAACAAATTTCCTGTTTACTGCGATTGAAATATAAAAATTAAAGGCCGACCTGGACAGATTGGTGCCCATTTTTGACAAACAAATTTTGACAACGTTCGGAATATATTACCTTATTATGTGTACTGTGCCATATTATAGCCCTGTTCCATTGGAAATGGTAGTCTACTAATAGTAGATGTATTGGTTAATCTAGTACTATCATCAACTTATGCTCTTCTTCCCGAGAAGATACGATTTGTATAGAATTCGTGCGTTCCATTGAAAATCGCTAGTAAACTACTAATTGTACTTTGCCACCTCCCAAAGGAATAGGGTTTATGTTAAAATAGCCAAAACTATACATGAACCAATGTTGAAATGGGCAATTAAAATTTCTGAACCAAGTCTGAACCACATTTGTATACAACTGGCTCTATGAGAATTCTCATTTCACTTCAACTTAAAAAAAAAAAAGAATTCACATCCAAACGGCACCTTAAAATCCATCACATCCATTTGCCATAACACCTACTCTACGAACACAGCCAAACACTGCCAATTCTACAGTTTGACCACCACTGTGATCTACAAAAGTGGCAAAGAAAGCAATAGCGGCGAAGATGAAGAATAGAAAAAAAAAATCTCGCCAAGTGATGTCGTCGTGTTAATTTTTTTCCAAAATAAATGTTCAAATTTGCATTTCAATTAGAAAAAATATCTTCAAAAAAACTACATAAAACTCTCCCCAAAATGGATCCCAACCCATTTAACATAAATTTAATTCCATTGTTATGTGAATTCTGGTCAAAAATGTAATCGTAAAAAAAAACGAAAACTTACGAAGACGAGAAAAAAAAATATTTTGCAGGAAAATTGTGAAGTTCCGACCGAGTTCTGTGTGTGTTTTTTTTTTGTATTGTCTTTTTTTTTTTGTTATTTTCCAGAGTGAAAATATTTTTATTTTGGTCATATTTTGTAGAGATTATAAATTCCTAGCAAAATGGTGGTTTCCAAAGACTCCAAAAGAAAGCGCAAGGAGTCCCCGCTCATTGAATCGTCACCAGAAATGCCAAAAAGGTAAGACAAAAAAAAAAGAAAAAATCTAATTGCAAAAAAGAAGAACACATTTGGATTTGTGTAGCGCCCCCAAACCAATTTGAAATCTCTTTTTCTTTGCTGCTGCTTCTGCTGATGGAAATGTCTCGTATTTGTCATATAAGGCGCGCGGAGTGGTGCGGTATGCATTTTTTTGTTGTATTCGAATTATATATGAATTCCCCATATATCGCGGGTGGTAGTGTAGTAGGCGACAGGGAGGACGACGAGGGGCTGACAAGAAGAAACAGCACATTACCTATTTTATAACATAATATTAAAATTTATTTAAAATATTTATAACGAGGGTGTGTCTAATAGGGAACAAAATAATACTAATTGGTGACATTTGTGCATTCTTCCTTGTTTAAAGTTTAATGAATTTATGGAAGAAAGGAAGCATAATTCCTTTGCATTTTGTAAAGCCTTCAACGATTAGTTGTTACTGCAATTTAATGACAGAACTGTATCATCATCTCTCTAAGGTACCTACTCATGCATTCTTTTCTGGAATATCATTTTGTTTTCATAGAAATTGTGGGTTGCAGCATTGCACTCGACTGCACAGAGTTATGAATAAATGTATACGTTAATAATATTGGCTGTGTCTTATTTATCTTACTTCGAAAATAAACTTTATAAGGGTTGGTAGGTGGATACCTATTAAATAATTTTGTATGAACAAAGGAACACTTGCAAATCTATTCTGATCGTTTTTGTTATATTCTTGCCCTAGGAAAATAACAATTCCTAGTTATTGAGATTATCGATTTGTTTTTTTAATAGATTTTTTTCAAAATAGATAAATGTGATTTAAATAAAGTTAATAATTTCATTGATAGTAGAAAGTTAGAAGGTACTCTACTTGCCATGGTTAATTGACTTAAAAATATTCGCCTTCTATTTTTGAATAGTAAAATCAAACCTTCGCAACGCATAAGAATAACAAACTTTTCATTTTGTAGTGATTTCAAGCCTGTACAAAGATCAGAAGAGAATTCTTCTGATAGTCTAACTGACGATTGAAAAATTAGGTTTAATTAAAATTTTTCACATTATCAAAGTTCGGAACTCGGAAGGGACTATTGATATAAACTGAAAATCTTTGTTAGAGAAATTCACATTATTAAAAACAAAAAAAGAATAAACAATCCATCTCTCAAACGTCATACATGCAAGTCTATTTTCAAGTTTTTATTCTAGTCAATTATCCCAGTAGATAAAAATAGATTGGTTCAAGGTAAAAATTTGTAACATGGGTGGTATTTGAGTGGTTAAGAATTTGTGAAAACTCCTGAAATATCTTCGGTCCGCTAGTCCCGTTATAGGGTGTCAAAATTTATTAAAGCTTATATCTTAAAAAGAGTTGCTTTTAGACAAAAAATATATTTTATAAACTTGAAACTGTCTTTTAAAATTTTCAACTAAGATCCAATTTTTCAATAGCCAGATAAACACCAGTTAAGGCTTATTCCTAGGAATAAAAGTTTTTTTTATATTGACGTTTATTCTTCTGATAGTCTAACTGACGATTGAAAAACCAGAGCTAAGACAATACATAATATGAATAATAATAAAACATGAGATGTTTGAAATTTTGTTTTTTTTTTCCAAACGGTAAATGATGCAAGAAAGTTTAAAATGACAATTTTAAGTAAATAAGCACAAGTCGGTGAAAAATATTTGTGAAACTGTTTAAATGTTTCCGATATTTCTTCTCTTTTGCGAGGTATCTTAAAGATTAAGTAAGTATTTGGCTTATTCACTTAAACATTAGATTAAGTAAAATTAGTATTTATCTTTTGGCTCATATTCAAAAAAATGAGCTTAAGCTCTATCTCACTTTTCAGTTCATTTTCTTAGGATCTATCTCAAGGAAATGAGATAGATGATATACATATCTCAAGAAAATGTACTGAAGAGTGAGATAAGAATTTAAACTCATTTTTATTGCCCATTACCTTAAACTTAATATATATCAGTCAATAAATGATATACAGGGTGTCCCAAAAGTAATGGATCAAACGAAATATGCTGATAGGCCAACTTTAGGGCTCTAAGAATTTGGTAACTTGTTCATCCCAAATCCTTACGGTTTTCGATTTAATGCAGTTTTTGTGAAATTTCGAAAAATCCCGACTTTGCAACAGTATTTTGCTTCCTCCGCTCATAATTGATTTTTGTTTTTTACAATTCTTTCACTAAAACATTGCCTAATAATACGAAATAATTAATTAATCAAAATATTTTTCATTTCATACGCCATTTTGCTGCAAATTAATTAACAGTTCCATGTTTTATAAAAACTCAATTTCTTTCTTTTATTTCATAGCAACACCCTGAAAAAAATTTGTATGATGTGGCACTGGTTCATTATTTTGAAAACTTGTCGTGTTATTGCACTTTTAAAAAATGTATAATAATTTCCAAAGTTGAAATTAGAACAAAAGATATTACAATTTGAATGCAAAAAAACAGACGTTTTCAGAGCAAAATAACAAACAAAAATCGAGACATTTGTTCAAAAGGAAATAAACAAACAACAGTCGAGAAAATGTGTTTATTTTTCTTTGCTATTTTTCTCTGAAAAGCCCTGTTTTGTTGCATTTAAATTGTAATATCTTCAGTTCTAACTACAACTTTGGAAACTTTTATACATTTTTGAAAAGTGCAATAACACGGCAAGTTTTCAAAATAATGAACCAGTGCCACACCATACAAATTTTTTTCAGGGTGTTGCTATGAAATAAAAGAAAGAAATTGAGTTTTTATAAAACATGGAACTGTTAATTAATTTGCAGCAAAATGGAGTATGAAATGAAAAATATTTTGATTAATTAATTATTTCGTATTATTAGGCAATGTTTTAGTGAAAGAATTGTAAAAAACAAAAATCAATTATGAGCGGAGGAAGCAAAATACTGTTGCAAAGTCGGGATTTTTCGAAATTTCACAAAAACTGCATTAAATCGAAAACCGTAAGGATTTGGGATGAACAAGTTACCAAATTCTTAGAGCCCTAAAGTTGGCCTATCAGCATATTTCGTTTGATCCATTACTTTTGGGACACCCTGTATGTATCAGAAAGATTTAAACAGTTTTTTAAAGAAGAAAAACAGTTCTTATAGACAAATTATGTTGAAATAAATTACCAAAAATCAAATTTTGTCATTGTAATATGTATTTCAAAAACGGAGGCTAATAGAATATTTGGATCAAAGTTCAGCAGCCCTAAAACCTTTAGAAAAGTATATTTTTGTTCTTGAGGCAAAAAATCTTGGTAACCAGTTTTATTATGTTTGACATCTAAAAGTTATAACCTTCGATATTACCAATTTGTCGAAAAATTGTAGTTTCAAACATTAGAAAAAAAAACTAGTTTTGATATTATGTACCTACATAATTCTAATTCTGGGACAATATTTACGAGATTAAATTTAAAGTTTCAAGTTTGAGATGTAAGAACTATCCTTAAGATAACTTATTTTTGGAAAATGTGCCACTTTGAAATTAACAAAACTAGTTTTGATATAAAACTACTGTTTCGATGAAATTGATTTTGTCTCGCGCGAGTAAGCGATTTCAAGCGATTTATCGCTCAAGCGAATTCTCTAGAATGTTGTGTTTTCCGTGAACGGGTTTTTGATCGCTAGATGTAAACAAAAATTGCTCACCAACACACTCTGTCGCAAAAGAAAGGATAAACTTAAATCATTTGAACAATTTATAGTATACATTTACTTTTTTTCACATATTGTTATACATACATATGTATGCATCTTAATTTTGTTTAAACTTCAAAAATTGAGTTTGAATTGAAACCAAAATTTCAATCGCTTTATTCACTTATAAAAATAAAAAAGTACTTAAAATCCACGACTCTTGTGATACAACTAAAAATGTAAAATGATTTTGTTCCACACAACTATTCCTTAGAAGTCTCAAGAATTTGTAATTTGGTAAAAATATGAGTTATCGAATTAAATCAAATCAAACTCTGATGGTTGTTGGAATGCTACATTCTCGGCTCAATTTTTGCAATAACCCAAAAAATTCCCTGAAAATATGACCTCTTCGTATTAAAATTAAGTACTCGCCCTCCGCGTGTGAAGATTTCACATTTAAAATACACGTAAACAAGAGCTTTAATGTTTCTTGTCTTCAATAAGCCAAAATAAAAAACATTACCTACTCAGAAATAAACGATCTAAAAATGTGCATAATAAACCATTTAAAATGTTGAGCCTTTTGGTTATGTTATGTATGTTTGTATGTAAATTTATTTAGCTTTTCAACTATTTTTTACAAATCATATATATATATTTACATTAATTTTTACTATATGTTATCTGTATTAAGAGAGCTTTTACAGCAAATAAATTAAAAATAAATAATTTAACAATTTTTAAATAATAGGGTAAACTTAATATGAATCTAGTGTTATAATTTGCATTTATTATTAAGTTATATTGCGCCGACTTTTTATATGAGCTATAATTTTTCGTTTGAAAATGTTTAAATTTAATTCAGTCTTTAATTCGTTTGGTAGATCATTGAAGGTTTGAAGTCCTTTGTAGAAAAGACTATTCTGACTTGCAGTTATTCTTGCCATAGGTAGGTAGTCTAAAATCTTGATTATTTCTTAAATTAAAGGGTTGCACATTACCAACATAGTTTAACAAACGTGACAAATAAATCGGCATGAGATTGTTTTTTTATTTTGAAAATAAATACTAAAACATTCAAAAGGATTCTTTCTCTAACATTTAACCACATCAACACATCCAACATATGACATATAAGATATAAATATTGCACTTTAATATGATTCTCATTGCTTTGTTTTGTAGTATTTGGAGGCTATTTAACATACTTTGATATGACAAGAAAATGACAGATGAACAATATTCAAAATGAGGTTTTATAATTACATTAAATATTTGTATTGCACTTATTGTTGATATGTTTTTACGAATTCGTTTAAGTAGATTCATTTTTTTAACAATTTTCTTTTTAATATAATCAATATGTTCGTTGAATGTTAACTTATTATCTATGACAACACCAAGATATTTTATATTTGTTATTACTTCAAGATTTTGACCATCAACTTTTATATTCACAACAGAATCTCTTGTTAAATTAATTAATTTTGGTTTTTGCAACATTAAGTTTTAATCTATTTGCTTTGAGCCAAAAAACTAAGGTTATCTAAATCAAATTGAATTTTCATTAGACCATCGTCTAGGTTGTTACATTTTAAAAACAATAAACCATCATCTGCAAATAATGCACATTCACTATTTCTAAGTATTTTTGTGATATCATTAATATAAATGTTAAATAAAAATGTTCCTAAAATAGAACCTTGGGGAACGCCAATATTGATTGAAACTTCCTCTGATAGTACGTTATTTATTTTCGATGCGATCTGACAGATACGAATCCATCCAGTTTAAAGATTCTCCACGAAGTCCATACTGCTCCAACTTTTCGAATAAGATTGCTCTGTCAACTGTCTCAAATGCTCGTTTTAAATCGAGGAAAACACATATTATATTCGTTTTCGTATCGAGTTGTTGTTTCCAATTTGCGATTACCATATTAAGTGCACTTTCACATGAATGTTGTTTTCTGAATCCGGACTGGTTTTCAATTATCAACTTATTATTTTCGAAAAATGATTCCAGTTGAATATACGCAACTTTTTCAAGAACCTTCTCATAGATAGGGGGGGCATTAATTGGTTTAAAGTCTTTGCACTTTTTTGAATTTTTCACTTTCGGGATTGGGGTTATTTGAGACATTTTCCAAGAGTTTCGGAAATTCACCATCACTAAAAGACTGGTTTATTATTTTCACAAAAGGAGGACCAATACAATCGATCATGTCTTTAAAAATTTTTATATTGATGTAATTAGGATCTCGTTTGTTTTTAATTTTATCAAATACTTTTTTTAAATCAGACAACTGTATACCAGAAAAATTGAAAGCTATAGGGTTTCTTGTAATATAATTTACGAATGGAGCATTAGGGATAGAGTCACTGATTTCTGTTATACTTTCAACAAAATACTTATTGAACCTGTTGGCTATAAATAAATTGTCATTATAATTTACACCTTTAAACATTATTTCAGTGATTACCGATTGTTTTTCTTTGAGAACAAATTGTTTTATATTTCTCCACATTGATTTTTGATCAGATGAACTGTTTATTTTATTTTTGATAAAGTTACTTTTTGCTTTATTTATCTCATACTTGTCATGGTTTCTCAAATGTTAATAATTATGAATACCTAACAACTGCAACGCCGTATTTTCGTTAACAGATTTTTTTAAAAGTGATTAAAAAATCACTTTGAGCATTTTATTCATCAATTTCAGTCGAGACCATAAGAAGCTTTTTCGAGAAAATCAATTATTTTTATTTTTACCATTTTTTTAAACTTATATGAAGCAAGAAATATGCTTGTTTTAATAAATAAATTTGCTCTATCTCCCGTGCGAGAACAACGGTAAGCTATAAGACAATTTTTTATTTGCGATATATGTAAGTAAGTATATCAAGTTTTGCATTCGTACAAAAAAAAAAGTTGAGATAACATTTTTCCATGACATTACGATGGTAGACAATGCCAAAAAAGTGGGTCCCGGAAGTCCGTCTGTCTGTATAAGGAGCTACAGCCTAAACGGATGGACCGATTAGACTTCAAACTTGGTATGTAGCATTTTTTGGAGACTCTCCGGAGGGGTTTTTGGAATTATTTTTTTGGACCAAAAATAACGGTACTTGTCATATACCGATTTTAGTGAAGTTGAAGTTGCTCAAAAACGGCTCCAACGATTTTGTTTAAAAAATTCAAATGTAAGTTTTAACACAAGGTCTACCTTTAATTGAAAAAAAAAATTTTGAAAATCATTATTAACGGTACCTGCCATAGAACCGTTTTATTTTTAAATCCGATTTTTTCCGTAACATCCTATTCAATTTCAACAACGAAACTTTTTGTGAAGAATCACTTATATAATTCAAATATAAGCCAAAAATAAAATTTTGAAAAAAATAATTTTTGGCTTTTTAAAAAAATTTTGAAAAATTTTTTTTTTGAAAAATCAAATTTTCGAAAACATTGTATTTTTTTGAAATTTTGGTTTAAGATTATAAACGATATATTTTTATAACAATATATTTTATTACTATTTTATTAGAAAAAGAAACGTTAATTAAATCAAATAAAGAAATAGCTTATTTTATATCAGACTCATCAGAGCACGACTCGTCTTATCTACCAAACTCTTCTCCATGTGCCTATTCCAATTCGTAATCATCGGCTGGCGACTTTGGCCTGAAACGATCTGGAATTGGGCATCCAGAGTTGTTACAAGATGTTGATTAGTGATTTCTACAAAATGGCATACCTACCAATTTTATTTTAAAACTTTTTTTCCAAGAAATTATTTATAAAAAATTCCCTTATTTTTTAAGCCTGAGCAATGAGCATCCAAAACAGAAATTTAAATCTTACTATTTTAAAAAACAACAAGGTCTTCTTACTTAATTTTTTTGAGTAGTTATA
This sequence comes from Episyrphus balteatus, assembly GCF_945859705.1. Taxonomy (NCBI): domain Eukaryota; kingdom Metazoa; phylum Arthropoda; class Insecta; order Diptera; family Syrphidae; genus Episyrphus; species Episyrphus balteatus. The sequence goes on from NC_079135.1 coordinate 38,170,691, forward strand.
GATTATACTTAAAAACACAACTCACAAAAAAAACATTAATTTAATTGTATTCAATTCTAATGGTATGAAAACAACTTTGATAGCCCAAAATCCAATTTTCCTTAAGAAATTATATACATAAATATTGTGTTAAAGTAGGATGACTTAAAATAAAAATAGATTTACTGCTTTTATTATACAAATATGTACATAAGTGATGTGCGTAGTGCGTATATTAATAAGGTCACTATAACATATTATTCAAAAATATTTTAACTACATATTTGAGTTTTAAGGGCTTCCCAGTTTTCTTTTAGTTCGTATTAGCAGTATCATACAATCATTTTATATAACAATTTTTTTATAATTTCTTTTGCAGGACAAAAGTGCAAGCACAAAGAAAATTTGCTCAAGGACAAAGTGCACCAGCATCATCGTACAGTGCTGGATTGGCTTCATCTTCAACAGCCGCAGCTGGTGTCAGTACATCATTGGGCAATTCATCAACTCAAGAAAATCGTGAACCACCAACAGAAATTTTGCCCAATAAAAGGCCAAAAACTGAAGACTTTTTAACATTCCTTTGCTTTCGTGGAACATCGGCTTTGCCTGCACATTTAGATTTTTTAAATCAAAACACATCGCAGGCTCCAAAAGATGAATCTCAAGATACGAATGATAAATCTAACGAAGATACAGAATCGTCACCAACGACGAAAACAAACGTTCAAAAATCTACAAGATCATCGTCTACCAAAAAGAAGGACAAATGTGCAACAGTTGATGAAAGTTCAACATCGACCTTAAGCGTAAAGAAAACTGAAACCAAAAAATCTACAACAAAGAAAAATGAAGAAACAAAAGATGAAAAGGTTATGGCTTTTGCGGTCAGAAAGAGGGCAGAACAATTACCCGATGGTAATCGTCGCGGGAGACCACCAAAGGATAAGCTCAATAAATCCAATGACGGGAATCGACGTTCCGTCAGAAATAGAGATAACATCAAGTCTTTTGCTGAGCTAGAAGACAATGAATCTGAAACAAATGATATAGAAACAGGCTCTGTAGGCAGTGTGACTAAATCGGACAAAACACCCCAACAGAAGGGAAAACGAGGAAAGCCCTCAAACTCAGCTAAGAAGAAACTGGAAACAAGTGCAACGTCTGTTTCACGTGAAGCTCAAGGCCCACCGATTGAAAAACCAGGTCCAGAAGAACCGGTCTCACAAACAAAACCAACACCCAAAGAAAAACCGGTTATAAAGAGACCGCGCCAAAAAGAAGCTCCCATATTTGTCCCATCACCAGAGCCAACCGGGGGAGGGAGAATGACACGCCAACGGGCATTTTTTGAGCCAGTAAAAGTTATACGTCATGAAGAAAAGGAAGACAATGAAGAAAAGGAAAAGAAGGAGGAAAAGGAAAAAACTGAAGAAAAGGAAGAAGTGCAAAAGAAAAAGGAGCCAGAGAAAACCAAAATCAAAGATCCTACTCCGCCACCGCAACCAGAACCAGTGTCTAATAAGCACGACGAAGAAGACGTTGTCCCAAATAGGGACGTTTTTGATTTTTCTTCAGAAGACGAACAGCCACTGGCAAAAGCTATCAAACTTAAAAATGCAAAAGCGGTCCATGGAAAAAAGTCATCACCAAAAAAACAACCGAAACAAGCTGCCCAAGCTAAAGATGTCTCTCAAAATAAAGAAGAAAACTCTCAAAAGCCTAAACCAGTCGAAAATGCAAAAGACAAAGTAATTGTAAAATCAGATAAAGTAGAAGAAACCAATAATATTACAACTGAGCCAGAAGAAGACACAAAAGTTCTACCCGAAAAGATAAAAAAGCCACCTGGTCGAAAGCCCAAAAAGAAGATAATTGAAGAACCAAGTATTGTGTCCGAAAAAGATTCGAAAGCCTCGAACGAACAAAATAAACAGCAAAAACAGGATAGTGAAAATGATTTAAAGTTATTGCAGCCGACAACAGCAGCAGCTGCCACTAGGCAAAAGAAAAAGCCAACACCAGAAATTCCGGAAGTCGCTGAACCTGAAGTTCGAAGCGCACGACCATCAAGGAAGACTAAAGAAGCTGCAACAATCTATATGGGGATTATTGGACAAAAATTGCAACTAGATGAGTTCGATGACGACGAATTGTCATTAAGCAGCTTTCCCGATCTGCCTAATGTCAAAGAAATGGAAAAAATGGAAACAGAATTAAAAAAGAACGTCGATCAGAATAAACTCCTACAAAAACAGGCAAATTATGTAGTTGACAAGTCTGAAGAGAAACCAACTTCGCCAATAAAAAAGGACACTGAAAAGCCTGCGGCAAAAAGGGGTCGCCCGCCAAAAGGCGCCGCTGCCAAAGCAGCAGCAGTAGCTGCTGCGAAACAAAAACTTACAAAACCTCTTCAAATAGAGGGAATGCTTCGTAAAAGGGAAGAACCAAAACCACAACCTCCAGATACTGACAAAGACGATGAAGATGAAGACTTCCTACTTAATGAAGAGGTCAACGAGACTAAGAGAAAACTCGAAAAAAGCTTCAGTGATTCAGATGACGAACCACTGGCTATCAAATTAACAAAGGGTTCCGATGATTATTCAAAAAAATCCGATAACCCTCCAATAGTAAGGATGCCAAGCATGACATCCATTGAAGAACGAGCTAAAGAGCCAAGACCGGCTCCAAAAATGTTGAATCTTTTACCAATAACAGCCCCAGCACCTACGTTACAATGCAATGTACCAACTTCATCGACTCATCTTAATTCCAGTCCACTCAAAATAGATGACAAACCAAAAATGCCAACTCCTCTACCCACTCCAGTTCCAGCATTTATTCCACGACAACCCACACTAAAAACTCCTCCAGCTCAGACTACAATTCCCCCAATTCAACCAACCATTAAATACCAAACACCTCCAACAACATATCCACCCCCAATTGAAGCATATCCGTCTCCAAAAATAAATCCTAACTTTCTAACCCCAAAGTTCGATCGGAATATAGATAGGCGTATAGTTTGTTTAGACGGTTCTTCTTCGCTGTCAACAATGCAAAGACCAAGTACCAGTTTTCCATCGCCGTCTCCAGTTAAGTACGATATGTCGACTCCGAAAACGCCTAGCACTTCGAATGCCAAGCTTCCTATGGTGCCATCAACAACATCGTCAAATGCTCAGCCGTCATCTGATCCACTTAAGGATGAAATTGGAAGTATTCTTGCTGCAAATCTGATGCCAAGCAAAGAGGAATCAGGTAAAATATTTGGAATCGCCAGTGTGAGTTTGGCTCAAAGTTCTGGGCCGGACAACACAAAGTGTACCTTAGGTAAATGTGGTTCAATCCATAAGCCCGTACTTGGTCCAGTTGTTCCAACTGAATCATATCTAGGCGAACAGCTTTCGAGCAAAGAAAGGCGAAAAGCCAAAGTAAACATGACACACGAACAAATTCAAAAGTGGTTGATAGAATGTTCTTCAAATCCGGATGAGATTCAGGATGACTTGGATGATGATTTTGATGATAATCTCCGTCCAAACATGTTTGCAACAACACCTCCGCCAACAAGAGATGACAAAGAGAGCACTTCATTTAGTTCCTCTTCGAAAACCACAAGAGATTTGGGTAAAAGTGAAAGTGCCTGGTCAGGCAAAGGTCCTTCTTTAAAAGCTACACCTGTTGTAGTACCCAAAGATGACCAAAGACCCGAAGAATGTTCTTTCTCCTCAGATGCAGGAAACAAAGACTTGAAAGAAAGTCCCAAAGACTACCAGGTGCAAAAGAACACAGTTATGAGTAAGAAAAACGATACGATCACAAAATCTAAAGAGAAAATGAAAATGGACAAAGCTAAGCAAGAAAAAGAAACCAAGAAGGTTCAGGATAAAGTCTCCAAAGAAGGTCCTGGTCCCCAGAAGGGTGTCAAACAGCCGAACTCTGCAAATCAACCAGCTACAGCTACTTCTTCTCCGCGACAGCAGAAAAAAACAGAAGATAATAAGAAAACACCAGCAGTTAACTCGCCTTCAACCAAAGGCAGCACGCCAGCCACATCAAATGCAGCGAAAACTCCAAAACGCACAACAGTTTATAACTCAAAACTAAAGGAGACCACAACAACAAGTCATAAGAAGAAAACCCCATTTTCCTATACATTCGGTGCATTTTCGGCAGATAACGAAAAAAGTATTTATTCATTTGACAAAGAGGACGACAACGATGCGAAGCTTCCTTTGTCCAAACCATTCCGACGGCAAAGTCGTCGCGAATCTCATACTGAAGATTCCAATCAACCTGATCAAGTCGTATTGCAAAAAAATACCACCGTCGCCGTTGAGAAAAAGAATGAAAATAAATCACAAGTCAATGTTCCTGCAGCACAGGCTGCAGAAAAAACAAAATCCACAAAAGGTAGCCCAGAAAAAAGCAAACAAAACGCAGAAGCTGCCGATAAAAGTGGCGATGCTAATGTGGGTGATTCTGATTCAGACGTTCATACGTTCTACATACCCCTTCAAGGAGCTGGAGCAAGTGGTGAAGGCAAACCAGACATGATCCAAGGAGTAGCAGTTAAACTAGGACGAGAAGGTCCCGAAGGACCCAATCAGAAGGTTGTGATGCATGCGACTCTAGTCACGAAATCACAAATGGGATCGAATTCAAAACCACTTCCTGATTCAATGAATGTCTCAGAAATTGTGAAAAACCTTTTAAGCTCAAACACTTTGCAAGCAAATAACAAAGATTCAAGTATAGTAGCGCCAATTACGCCACCTACTCCATTCGCCCCAGCGGCGATTAGTTCCGCTTCTGTTGCTGCTGCGCCGCAACAAACTGCGGCAGCAAATGCAACGGCTGGAACATCAGTTGGAAGCTCAAAGAGTGTGCCTGTCGGAACTGTTCAGCCCAGATTTAAGTCAAATGAATCGGGTGCAGCACAGCCGAATCATGCATCCGGCTCGGGTGCTTTAACCCGCGTCAATTCAAATTCATCACTTTTCTCCGGTTCTAATAAATCACGTGGCCAATCAAGCAAAAAGGTCAAAGACGAACCCCCAATAAAAATGTGCAATAATACAGCTTTTCCTCGTCATGATGATCCAACGCAAATGGTTGAAGCCCCAATATTCCGGCCAACGGAAAAAGAATTTTTAGATCCGATGGAATTCATCGATAGAATAACGCCGATAGCAGCACGATTTGGCATTTGCAAAATTATACCACCTGCTAGCTTCAAGCCAGAGTGTAGAGTATCGGATGACATGCGTTTTACGGCGTACAATCAGTACGTCCACAAGATGCTTCACAGATGGGGTCCAAGTACGAAGGAACTGAGTGCAATTAAGAAATATTTAGCAACACAAAGTGTTGTTATGAATCACCCGCCATGGATCGGAGGAATGGAAGTTGATCTACCAAGACTTTATCATACCGTTCAAGAGTTGGGAGGCCTTAAAGAGGTTATTGAGAAGAAAAAATGGACTCGAGTGGCTGAAGAAATGTGCATTCCTAAGTTAGCGCAGGATCGCGTAACAAAGCTCGATGACATATATTGCAGGTATCTCTTACCGTATGATACATTGTCACCAAGTGAACGTCAAAAGCTTTTCGATGAGGTGGAAGCTGATTGGGCGAAGCGCGAAGCAAGAGCTAGACGAAATGCCGACCGGTTTGTTAACACTGAGAGTGTGAGTAATGAAGATGACGAAGTTTCGAGCGAAGACGATGAAGAGTCGGAAGAAGAAGTTGACGGCGTATCCATGGAGTGCATAGTCAAAGGCCGAAGTATGCCTTTGAGTCAATTCTTCCGAATAGCTCGAAATACCATGTCTTTGTGGTTTAAAAATTCAGAGCCTTCTGTGACCGAAGTGGAAGCAGAATTCTGGCGCCATGTTGCTGTTCGAGATAGCCACGTGTGTGTCCATTCGGGATCGATTGATTCCAGTGGCTGGGGGTATGGTTTTCCTTCTCCTGGACCAAAAGGCAAAGGATCTGTGTGTGCTCGTCATCCATGGAATCTTAAAGTGTTAACCAATAATGCTGGATCAGTACTACGTTCGTTGGGTCCGGTGATGGGAGTTACTGTTCCAACACTTCACGTTGGCATGCTGTTTAGTGCGTGCTGTTGGTATCGTGATCCACACGGATTATCATGGATTGAGTATTTGCACACTGGTGCGAGTAAACTGTGGTACGGGATTCCCGATGATCAAAGTGCAAACTTCCGATCGGCCCTAACTTCACTCATCCCAACTCACATTCAAAACAAAACAATCTGGCTGCCCTGCGACACAGTGATGGTGCCGCCACATATGTTAACTGATCGCGGGGTGTCCTTGTGCCGTATAGAACAAAAACCAGGAGAGTACGTTGTCATATTCCCAAGGGCCTACACTTCAAGTGTATCAACTGGATATGTTGTATCGGAAAGTGTCTACTTTGCTACTAGTTCTTGGCTAGAATTAGGAAAAGATGATTTTCGAGTAAGTTAATTTGAAATTTACCAATTGGAATATATACAAAATTGTATTGATTTTTTTTTTTTTTCAAGGATATCCACGATAGCTGTGAGCCGGCAATGTTTTCATTGGAACAGCTGTTGTTTGCATTGGCATCTGACCAACGTGTTACGGCTGATGTACTTTCGCAAATGTTGCCTATGATAAACGAGGTGTTTGAAAAAGAAGTTGCCGCTAGGGAGCAGCTAAAGGTAAGAGCAATTACAAGTCTTGAATAATGATACAGAAGTCGACAAAAAACGCCATCAAAGCGTTTTGAAACGTCTTTTGTTTAAAAATTTATTCTTCTTAAGAAAAACAATTCACTTTTAATTTGTTTTAAAAACCTGAAAACAATATTTTTCTTTTGAGAATTATTTAAAATGCATTATCTCCTATTCATAGGTTATTCAAGTATTTTTCAACTTTTGTTTAAAATTGCCAATCAATTGCCATTCTTATAATTTTCCAGGAAGAAATTTTTTTTCTCCCAAAACCAATACCCCAAATTTCTTTTTTTTTTTTTTTTAAAGGAATATTAATGTCGTTTTCGATTGGTTTCACTCAAGGATTCACTCATTCTGAAATCCAATAAAACAGTTTGAATCGTTTCCACTCAATTCTGAAAGTTTGTATCGGTGTTAGTGAATAATCAATTAAAAAAATTTAATTTTGTACATTTATTTTCTATGTATAAGTAATTTTGAGTCGATTCTGATTTGAAATCAAGAAGAGAATTTTACTTCTGAGAAGCGTTTAAGCTGTCATGTTTTTGTGAATAAAACGCTTTCAGAAGGCTTCTGAATGCTTCCGGACGCTTCCGGACGGCCAATCGAAAACGACATAAAATTGTTTTCAACTGGATCAATTTGGTTATGAATTTGTCATCAGTGAAAAGCAAGGTGTTAATATACATAAAAGGTACAAGTTTTTGAGGGATATAAGATATCCCTCCATTGGAGGCGGTAGTTTACTCATGAGTAGATGATCTAGTACATTTACTAATAGAACCACTCATGCTCATGCTTCCCGAGTAGATACGATTTGTATTGAATTCGTTGAAAGTGCGTTCCATTGAAAATCGCTAGTAAACTAATAGAATACTTTGCCCTCTCCCAAAGGAACAGGGTTATTAGAAGTAGATTTTAATTTCATGTTTCCTGTTCTTTAAGAATTAATGAAAAATGAATGAGGTGAAAATTTAATATGTAGGGGAAGGGTGCGAACAGTGAGACGGTGCAAGCAGTGAGACAATCCATTTTTCTCTTTTCTGAAAATAAGCACAGTAACGCTAGTTTGGGTCAAAACGTTTATTTCCCCGTCTGCGTCTTTTAATTTTGTCCCGACTAAATTAAAGCTGTCCATTTTCCCACGCCGTAAAATATCACACAAAATCAGGTGAAAGTAGATTTTGGAGTGTTATAAAAAGAGTGTATAACACAAAAAAATCTGGTTAGTGGACAGAACTTTTTTTTACATATGTATTATATTTATATGTTCTTTCATAAAAAAATATCATTGAATTAGAATTCCTTCTCGTTTTTTGTAATTTTATATTTTTCCGAAAAATGACGAAAAGTAAACAGTGAGACATTAGCTGCGTTCCTTTGGAAATATTTATCTACTTTTTAGTACTTAAAGCTGCTTTGAACTACTTTTTCAGTATAGCAAAGTAGATCAAAGTAGTTTTAAGTACTAAAAAGTAGATAAATATTTCCAAAGGAACGCAGCTATTATTAAAAAGCAAACAGTGAGACATAGGTTTTTTAAAAAGCAAACAGTGAGACATATAGATTTTTAAAAAATCTATTATTTTAGCATGACTTCAAAATGATTTCGTATTGATTTTTCTTTCGTTTTTTTTGGCTTTTTGTTATTTTTTTTTTTTTTGAATAAATGGGTTAAAGTAACATAAATTAATTAAGTATATACTTGTCAATTACCTAATTATTTGACGTTTTCGTTAATTTATTTTTTCACCTAAGAATGTCTCACTGATCGCACCCCTTTCAAACAGTGAGACGTTTTGACTTTTTCTACATTTTAGTCCAATGTGATGCCCTCATTCATTCTTTAACTATAAGTTTTTTTGCAACATTAAGATAAAATATGTCTTAAACTCACTTCAAAGTTTCGTTAAGCTATCTTGAAAACATTCTAAGATATACCAATTTAAAAAAAGGGTGTCTCACTGTCCGCACCTCTCCCCTACTTTAAATTTGGCAACGCAAATTATATTGGAAAGCTCATCCCCTCGAAATCTATTGACAACATGGTTATTCGACCATCATTTCAATAATTTCTCATAACTTCATTGAATATACAGCCTTTTATAAATTTTGAATTCTTATGAGAACTGTAACTATCTTTGCCAACTTTGTGTGTCTTATTTAAAGTCTTTATAATTTTCCATTTATTAATAACATGAATTTGAAAAAGGTTCTAATAAACTATAATTTCACTAAAACCACACCAATTTCAGGCTGCTGGTGTTACATCAACAGAAAAGATCCCAGCAGAAAAAACTACGAAATCCAGAAAGCAGCCCATCGCATCCATTCAACATGAATGCGACTTATGTCGAGCAAATTTGTATATATCCATGGTGAAAACAGACGAAGGAAACATCTATTGTCTACAACATGCCCTCAAAAATCTTAACAAAGGAAACATTCAAGCCAAACAATGTAAACTCATATTCAGCTACAATATTGAAGACATTGAGAATCTTATCAAAACTCTAAAGGATCGACTTGTACAAAAGCGAACCGCTGCTAATAAGAAATCCAAGTAGTATTTAGGGACTCGAAGGCGAGTCAGAAAAAAACTCTATTGAGATCGCAGCACACGGCAATATATGACCTCGTGCAATGTAAATATAACAAACAAAAAAAAAAAACATAATGATGTACTAGTTGGTAATAATTACTAAATCTGTTGGATCACATAACAAAAGAAGTAAGAATACCGTTTATTTTTCTATTTGACTTGTAGATGTCTCTTAGTATTAAGTTATTGTTGTTGTTTGTATATAATAATTTTAATTTATAAAATCCTAGTAAAAAAAAAAGAAAACAAAAAAGCATTTGTTTAAAATTGAAATTACATATTGTCAAGATGCTTAGTCATGTTTGTCTGTAAATTATAAACTAGGTGCGCAAAAAAAACGTAACTTTACATTCAAATCTAATAATAAAACCTATAAAAACAATAGAAAAAAAAAACAAAAGAAGAGTATAAAATACCAGTAAGATTGTTAAAGTAGCACTTTCAGTAAAAACATTTAAAAATATACATATATAAATACACTTGATTCGTGTATAATAGTTTTTAAGATAACAAACAAAACAAAAAATAACAAGAAAATATTTTAATTTCAAAATTAAAAACAAGAAAAACAATTTTTTTATTAAAATTATGAGATAAGTATGGATATTAATAACTATTGATTAATTATATAATATATATAATAACGTATACATATATTCAATATAATTGTGTGTTAAGTATAAATTGAGTTATACATAGCAATACTAAAAAAAAAATGTGGATGCTCTCAATATGAAATTTGAGTAATTATATTTGCTCATATGGCGATGGCGCACCGCTTGTAGATCGTAATGTATACTATATATTATTGTTTTATGTTTACATAATTTTATTTTATATAATACTTTTTTGTGATTTGTGTAATTTTCCTTATTAAGATGAAAAGTCGTGTTTATTTGTATTTCTTTTATTTTTTCTGTTATTCTATTTTTATTCATGAATATATTTTTTTTTTCATAGAAATGTAGGAATTATTCAACAAAGTTCTGTGTATTAACTTGAATATTGAAATAAATATTTGATGTATGTATGGCTATATGTACATTATATACACTTTAATGTAATCTGTTGCGTTTATAATAATTTATTAATTTTTTTTTTCAGGTGTATTATTGAAGACACAAGTTTTTTTTAGGTTTATCATTGATATGAATTTTTGAATGTGCTTCAATGGGCACCAAGCCAAAACCTCGAATCTGCAAAATTGTAGTTTAGTGAAAATGTCTAAAAATGCAGATTTGTGCCGTCCATATCATGCCAAATGTAGAAATGTGGAAACATATATGTACATTGTACATGTACATGCACACGGGATGGGTGGGTAAAAAAAAAATCGAATTTCTTTATTATTTTATACTTCGAAAAATCGGTTGCTAGATACCTCTAGAATATACTCACCAAATATAAGTTCTTTATATTGATAAGAAGATCCTCCCCATCGCAGTTTTCTATTTCTACATCAATTTTATATTTTTAAAAATCATTTGTTTTTAGCAAATCTCTTTACATATTATTCTTGTAGAATTGAATTGATGTATTCTTGAAGGGTCTCAAATGTTCTACAAAAAAGGTCCTTGATAGAAAGCGATTGCTTTAACCGTTTAGGGCCAGTTGTGCAAATGTGGGTCAGCCTCGGCTCACGAATTAAACTCTCCGATTTCGGCGGCCTAGCTGTGGATCAAGTTTGGTTCAAGCATGACATAAATGGATCTTGAACCGGTGCTAAACTGCACCTTTTACACCGATTTTGTAAAACTCAACAAACAAACAAAATTTCAGAAGATAAAAGTTGCTGAACCACGGAGCTGAACCACGGATTAAATATTTGTACAACTGGCCCTTAGAAGATATTCAAACCCTAATGCCCACTGATTTCAATAGTTTTCTTATGACCAGTATTCATTTGGATACGAATATCTTCTAAACGGTTAAAGCAATCGACTTCTACCAAGGACCTTTTTTGTAGAACGTTTGAGCCCCTACAAGAATTCATCTTCCTCATTTGAAAATAATAAATTCTCAGGGCCAGTTGTACAAATATTTAATCCATGGATCAGCAACTTTTATCTTCTGAAACCGGTAATAAGGCTAAGCTTTAGCACTTAGTTCAAAGTCCATATATTATGTACAAATAGACACATTCATACTTGAACCGAATTTGACCCGCTGCTAATCCGCCGAAATCGGCGGGTTTAATTCCTGAACCAAGGCTGATCCACATTTGTACAACTTCGGTTCAAGCATGAATGTGGCTATTTCTACATATATGAACCTTGAACCAGTGCTAAACTCCAGCCTTGCTACCGATTTTAAAAGATACAAGTTGCTGATCCACGGATTAAATATTTGTACAACTGGCCCTCAGTGAACTAGAAAGTTTTGAAAAAGTAAAAATGTGTTTGTTTTTTTAATTTTGACCTCAGATATCTTTCAAATAGTTAGATTAATAAAAAAAGTACACAAGACCTTTTTTGCAGAGCAATCTGTTTCCTACAAGAATAATGTCCTGTCTTACCCGTGTGATTAATAAATTTTTTCAGTTTGTTTCAAACAACAAATTTTTGATGATTTTCTCATAGTTTGCACCTCAAAAATATCTTTTAAACAAGAATATGTATGTTAAGAAATTTGCTAAAAAGTCGAAAGTCGCCATACAAGTTATCGATAATTTGTATGGGACTCATTTTAGCTCGGCTAAAATTTTTCGATAATTTGTATGGGAGATAAAATTTAGCGCGAGCAGCGTACCAGGCTTTAAGGCATAACTACAACGGTCAGTTATTGCAAAAAGTCAAAAATTGAAAATTTTCAAACTCATCTTGTGACATTTTTTACTACCACAAAATTAAAGTTAATGAGGTTGAATGCTTATTTTTTGGTTTAAAAAAACAATTTTTGTAGTTTTTTTTCAAAAACATTTACCGCAAGAAAGAAAAAATTTTTACTTTTGTAAAATTCCCACTTTTCACTTTTTAGGTCATTGTAGTTAAGCCTGGTACGCTGCTCGCGCTAAATTTTAGCTCCCATACAAATTATCGAAAATTTTTAGCCGAGATAAAATGGATCCCATACAAGTTATCGATAACTTGTATGAAAATTTTATCTCAGCTAAAGTTTAGCGCGAGCAGCGTACCAGGCTTTAACACTCCTAAAAATTATCATGATCTTGAAAGTGTGCTATCAGACTTAATAAGTCGGTAGTATAGTATATTGACCACATCGACACACTATATTACCGACTTGTTTTAGTTCCATTTCGTTCCCACTATAGCTGTCATTTCATTTGACAATTCGTATTATTTGTTTTTGTTTTGAAAAAAGTTAAAAAGATAAGAAAAAAATAAATTTTAATTTTCCACTAATATCTATGGTCAAATAGAAAAATGTCCCTCCGCAAAGCAAAATCTAGACAACCGGAAACAATCCGAACTGTTCAAAAAGATCTAACATACACAAATGAGCTAACCGAAGATCTATCCGATATACTGCGAATGTCCGGTCCTCGTAATTGGATAAAATATAATAATGTTTGTAAATTAATTGCCGAAATTGTCTACCATGGATTTGCTACCTGCAATAATTTACAAACTCTTGGTGAAGAATATACTGGTATTTTACAAATTGACTGTAACTATATAAATGCACCATCAAAGATAGTAAGTTGTTGCTTTGAATTTGCATTTAGGAACTTTGACAAAATTAGACCATTTTGCAGCTTAGACTATCAGCAATTATCTTAGAATTTGGTGGTGAAACATTATACACAAAAGTCCTAAACAATCTAGAAAGAAATATTGATAGTAACGAAGATATTTTACCTGAAGCTAAAGAAAAATTAAAAATTTTAATACATTACATGCGAAATTCAGTTTCCTACGTTAAAGCCTTGCATAAAACATTGTTTTATTTGAATTCCAATAAGTATCAAATATCCAAGAGAATAACTGGAATAAATTATGTTCTGATAAGACATTGGATGCAACCCGATCACTCGTTGTATGGCTACAGAATCCTTGGATGGATAACACTTCTTCAATTGGTTATAACTTTTGTTGTAGGTTCGTTTGAAGCGTGGAAGGAGTCACAAAGAAAATCAACTGGACGCAATAGTAGTAGCCAAAAACTGGAACGCCTTTTAGGCACACAAAAATCAAGAGACGCACCTCAGTGTATTTTGTGCCTGGAACCGAGAATCAATACAAGTTTAACTCCATGTGGACATATCTTCTGTTGGCATTGTATACTAGAATGGCTTGACGAGCGAGATGAGTGCCCGTTGTGCAGGGAGAATATAAACAAATCTAATGTTATACAACTTCGAAATTTTGTATGAAAATCTGTTACATTCCTTTGAATATGTTTAATTTTAGTGTGATGGGGTATCTACTATTCACTTTTTTTGTAATAAAATATATTTTGTTTGGGAGACACAAATTTTGAAAAAAAAATCTTGAACAAATGACCTACCTACTCTGCACTCCCAGAAAGAACTAGTCACAGGAGCATACAAAATAAAATACACGACTGGGGTCGCACGTACTTGCTCTTATGGTAAAAGTTACTTTAATATTTAAGAAACTTTTTTTTAGCGTTCTAGTTAAAGAATTAGTGACAAATTTTTGAAAATTTTCATCGTTCATAATCATGTGGCCACCTTCCAGTGGCGTATCCAGAAAAAATGTTGGAGGGGGCTGGAAAATTTTTCAAACATTTTTTAGAGGGTAAATGTGGGAAAAAAATTTCATTTCTTTTTATTAATCTTTCATCGAGAGTTAAACGCTGTGCTGCGGTACTGAAAGTGGTAAAGTAGCATTATACTGCTCTAGACAGATTCGTACTACTGTCTCCTCCTTTCACATTCAGAGTAGGTACCTAGTTTTTTTTCAAAGTTCTTGTGTCCCAAACAGTTTAAACAGCAAGGAGTTGAGTCATCCTTAACAAAAAACTCTTTATTTCGTTCGAACTTTGTCATGTGCTGAATCCAAAACTGTTTACAGATTAATTCCTATCACGTCAAGAGTTTTTGGGCTAAACTAACCAATATTTTCGTTATATGCGGCCATGTTCCGCAATTCGAACGAAAGTGAATTCAAATCACTTTTCAATTTCACGTGAAATGAAATATCAATATTCTTCATTTCAATCGGTTTTGAAAACTTCGAAATTGCTTCTAATTGTCAAAACTGAAGGATCTTCCATTTTTATTTTGTTTCTATTGAAATTACTGCAATTGCAGATTCATTGAAAAAGGCCCCCAAATTCACGAACAGAAACAAAGTGAATTGAATTCGATTAGAAAATCTAAATGAGTTAAAAAATGCAGAACACCTATTTCACTTTCTTTTTTGAAATGCAGAACGTGAAAGTCTCAAAAACTAATTTGAATGAAATTCTTTTTGATGTTTAATTCGAAATATATATGTTTTTTCGTAATATGTTGCTCTTTAATCCAAATCGGAAGCGCAAACCTGTTGACCACTTAGATTTTGAGATATCAAAAATTTCTATTTCCAATATCTTTGAGAAAAATATTATTAAAAAAAAAGTAAATATATGATCCAATACGGCGTTTTGAGAATGCATAAGAAGTATTGCAAAAATTTAATGGTAATGTAATTGGACGTCAAAATACTAAGAAAATTATCTAAAGAATTCGGAATTGGACTAAAATCTGAAAAAAAAAAAATTATTACAACCCTCATCGTCAGCTAAGGCTCTTACTCAAACGAACCCAAACAGCCGTTTCAGAATTTGGAGGGGGCTCGAGCATCTGTGATGCCTCTAAATCTATAAGATTTACGAACAAGTTTCAATAAATCATGTACATTTTGATGAAATCAGCTAAATAAAAACATGATCTTGAAGGCTTGGGGGGGGGGCTTGAGCCCCCCCCCCCTCAATACGCCACTGCCACCTTCTGTACATATAGGGTAGAGTTGCCTATTTTCGGCCGTCTCAAGTTTCCGGCCCCCTTTCGGGAAATCGTTATAACTAGGGATTTCATAGGGTTTATTCCAAAATTTTGCTTTTATGCTGTTCTCTTATTTTTTGGCACAGCATACGAGCGAAAATTTGGAATAAACCCCTTCGAAATCCCTAGTTATCACCATTTTTGAAAGGTGACCGGAAACTGGAGACGGCCGAAAATAGGCAACTCTACCCTATTATAGCTTTTTATTGAACAAAATTAGGAAAAATTAAAAATTTGATATTTTTAAGGAATTTCACCAATACATAGTGTAAAAAAATAAAATCTGTGTTTATAATTAATTAAACATTGTTTTAAATGATCTTTTACACAAAACCAAGTATGACATTTGATTTCTTATATAAAAAAGAATTTTTAGAAAAAAAATTTGAAAATCGTTAGAGCCGTTTTTTTAGAAAATAATTTTTTATATATAAAAATTTTCAAAAAATGGAAATATAATTCAACACATAAAATCGAAATTTTGATGAAATTCATCATTTTATAGTTTCCGCAAAAAAAAAAATCGGTTGAAATTGGCTCTGTCGTTTACAAGAAATTCAAAAATAAAAAAAAAACCTTCTATGGCAGGTACCGTTAATAACGGTACAAAAACAAATTTTTAATCCAAAAAAGGCTCTTATGTGTAACACTACACACAAAAATTTTAATCAAAATCGCTAGAAATGTTTTCGAAAAAAAACTAACTTTTCTATTTCCGTTATATGACAGGTACCGTTAGTTTTGTTCCTAAAAAAAAATTTCAATTTGTCCTCTAGGTACAGTGACCATCCGTCGCGGTTTACCCGGGACTGTCCCGTATTTCTACAGCTTGTCCCGGGTTTTTATTTAAGAAACCCGGGACGTATAAGTGTCCCGTATTTTGTAATTTGTCCCGTGATTGTCCCGTATTTGCACATTCCCTGATTTTTGTGTTCAATATTTTAAATACTTTGTTCGGAAAACAAGAAAACAGTGCTTGGAAATTAAAATTTTTCTAGTACGCTGCTGAAGCAAAACTAAAAATTTTCTAAGTCTTCGTTTGTATGAAAATTTTCGTTTTTCCTCTAGACTAGGCTTTAGTTTTTTTTTTTAATGTTCGTCAATTATTTAGTTCCAGCTTTTGTTTATCAGGTTGGTACACCATTAAAAATGTTTTCGAATAAAGAACAACATATGGAAGAGTAAAGAACCCAGATAAGTTTCAAAACTTTTAAGGACATGTTAAAAGTTGTGTTAAGGTTCATACAATTTCAAAACCATTTAAATAAAAATGTTAAAAAACAGCTCTCCCGATTTTGATTAAAAAAATATTTTTTTAGAAGTTATTAACAGACAATATTAAAAAACCATTTGCTTGATTTCTGATTTCGTAAACGATTTAAATGATTTCAACAAAAACGCTCCCATAAAATCGTTTAGGAAATCTTAATATCAAAAAAGGAAAAATTATGAAAACTCATTTAAAATAATTTTAATTTTTTTTTTTGAAAAATCAATATTTTCAAAACGATCCAACGAATTTTGTATCCGTCCCGGGTTTGGCTTCTATAAATATGGTCACCGTACCCCTAGGGAGATACCCAAAACTGTTTACTATAAAGTTTTAAGAAAATCGCTCTAGTAGTTTAGGCTGTAGCTTAAGGTACATACAGACAGACAGACAGACAGAATTGCCGGACTCACTTTTTTGGCATTCTCCATCATTTTTTTTTTACGAATCCTAAAATTTGCCCTATAGTACCTATATCACAAGTGAAAAGATGGGAATGTCCTTTATTATTGCTTGCTTTCCTTTCTTTGACAGTCTCTCTGCTCTGCTGTGTTCATACACAAAAAGTTGCAAGTGTGTGAGTGCAAGCCCGATTTTCGCGGTCTGAGGTCGGAGTTTCTTTGTTGAACTCAGTTTTCTTGCTTGAAGGCCCAGGGTTCCCAGGTTGAGGGAAAAATCATTATTTTCCCGATTTTTTTTTAGACAATTCAGTTTTAGACGATTTCCCTTTTCAAAAAAAGAACGGGAATAAAAAAAACATAATCTTACAAAGACAGTAGACACAATCTTTAAGAATGAACAAATGGAATCAATTTAAAGAAAACTAAATTGCGAAATAAACTATTGCGTTTAACTCTAAGTGGATTTTTGAATTTGGTGGCTTTTTTTTAAAGACTAGGGTGCTTCCATTTTAATATTAAATTTAAGGTAATCTTTTGTTTGGGTATATCAAAATACCCAATAATAATTATTACAATAATAATTATTACAACTTTGTTGTTGATAAAAACTGCCTTAAGCTGCATAAATGGTCTATGAAAGTATGATGTACAAAAATACATTAAGTATCTAATCTTTCAGTTTTTCCCTCAAAATACGATTTATGAAGTAAGGAACAAAAAGAGGATTTTTTTAAGGAGAAACTAAAACGTTTTGAAAACTTGGGAACCCTAGATTCAACCACAACTCAGATTTTAAATTAAGTGTCGACCAGCGCCCTGAGATAGTTAAATCCAAACGGCTATTTCTGAGCTGAGGCATGCCGATCTAACACCTCTTACATTCAGAGAATCCCGCCAACCAGCATTTTCTGAATGCCAACTGTTTTCGCTTGTATTACCCACATCCACTACAATACTCCTACAAGGCTGCCTACATCCAATGCTCCTTCCAACTCTTTCTAAGTTGCGCTGACTCTTCCACGAATGTTCTTCGCTAAGAGCTTCTTGATTTTCCGACTCCCCTGCCTTCTAGGGTGATCGGGTTCCACTTACAATGCAGTCGTTTCCTTTCCGAAACGTATGTCCCCTCTATCCATGATCCTATTAGAGTAAGCATACCATACGTATTAACCATCGCATAGTGTATCCCTATAGTGGGTAGAATGCCACACTGAGACGACGCGACGTTTAATAGCTTTTACGACAATATTCAAAGATTTCATTAGATCTCTTTTTTAACTTATTTAATATATTTATTATACAAATGTTTCTTCTTTTACAACAAACATCTATGCAATCACTACAACAAACTTAAAATTAAACTAAGAAAGCAAATACTTTCGACCAAAAAGTTGAGCTTTCTTCTCAAACATTGGCGATTTGATTGGCGTATTGATTTTGTAAAATGAATTCATGGAATGTTTTATATAGGTTTCATACATTTCGTTAAAGAAATTCTTAATGCCCTCATCGTTTTTGTTGTCATGTACAATAATGAATCTTATTTGACTTGCTGTTACAAAAGAAGTAACAAACCATTGATTGAATTTGTCGATGGACTTGAGATGCATGTTTGGTATTTTCCATTTGTGTTCGTCGACTAAATCTAATGCAGCATGTGCAATAAATTGATTTAAATGTCTATTATCTTCTTTCTGTAATTATTTATAAACAATTTAAGTGAATTTTCTATGGAATGGGTTGTTTAATAATTTTTGTACCTTTAATTCCTTGCTAACGTTTGAGAATTCCATTTCAAAAACTGGATTATCATTATGACCGACTATTACAAAGTAATAATTAGACATTTTTTTTTAATTTTAGTAATTTTAAGCAAGTTTTAAAGGAAAAAAAAATTAAAATAGATACAAAAATGGATACAAAAAAGTTTAGTTTTTATTGGAAATAGAAAACATATGTAAGTAAGACGTGTTCAGATTGCTAAAATTTTAGTAATGTCATAACAAAACTGTCACGTTGACATTTATTGCACCCCGTTTAAACTTAGAGAAAAGTATTTTTGAACTACATTATCGACTCTACGATAGGGATTTGTTGCAGGGTTCGGACTTGAGAAATCTAATTTGCAGTGGAACTAGCTTTGACGAAATCACTGCAAAACTTAAATTTTAGTTTCATAAGTGCCTGGCTACACGGTGATTTTCTGATCGCCTAACGAGTGAGTTTGTAGGCAAGATGGATGAGGAGTGTAGGGGAAGATGCTCACGAAGGGAACTGAATTTTTTGAGGGCATTACAGTTCCGTTGCAAAATTTCTCCTCTTTTTGACGTTTGTTCCTAGAAAATGTAAAAATGGAACGTGATTGGGCAAAACAGTGTGTAGCCACCGCATGATTGAAAAATCACTGTGTAGCCAGACACTAATGCATGAACAATTTTAAAACCTATTACGCAGCTGAAGTGAAACTAAGTTTTCCATACAAAATTTCACTAACGTAATCTTGAACGAAATTAAATTTATTAGGGGTATTCACGATCTGGTGCAACAGGCCTAGTAAAAATGTAAAATTTTATTTTTTTACAATAGATCGTGAACGCCCCTCTTCTTATCTATAGTAAATATTGAAGCATGAATGCTGTTTTTTTTTCCCCACCGTTGCTTCTTCTTTTTTTTCAATTTTTTATAATTTAATTCTTTGTTTTGTTCGGGTTAATTAATTTTCACTAATTATTTTACATTAAAAGAAACTAAATTACGGGACATGAGTAGCGACAACCATTATAAACAGAATAAAAAAGACAAACTGTTTATCATGGGCGACGCGACGGTGAGCTGCCATCTGTCAAAAATAATTTTACTCCATTGTATTTTTATTTTGCAATAGGGTTAGGGTATTGCAAAAGTGCAAGACCATTGTAAAATTTTAATCCATATATTTTGTTGTTGTAGTGTTGTAAGATTTTACACTTTTGCACTTTTGCAATGATACTAGACCAGTTGCATCGGATCGTGAATACCCCTATTGTGTTTTAGCTTTAAAGCCTAGTACGCAGCTGAAGCGAAATGAAATTTTCCATACAAAATTTCGTTAACGAAATCTTGAACGGAAATTTTCGTTTTGCTTTTCGTTTTTCAGTACGCAGCTCTAGCGAAAAAGTCGACAACGAAAATGCTAATGAAAAAATATCATCGAGTATTCTGTCAAAATCAAAATGAAAAAAAAAAAACAAAATTAATTTAAAATCAAGAAAAATCACCAGAAAATAATTTTTAAAGCAAATGAATCAAAAGTGAAAAAACCGTCAACACAGCTCTTGGAGTCAAGAAAAATTCACAGGACATTAAAAAGTAAAGCCTAGTACGCTGCTGATGCGAAACGAAATTTTCCATACAAAACGAAATCTTGAACGAAATTAAATTTGTTTTGTTTTTGCTTTAAAACTTATTTTCG
The DNA here is from genome assembly GCF_945859705.1 of Episyrphus balteatus. NCBI lineage: Eukaryota > Metazoa > Arthropoda > Insecta > Diptera > Syrphidae > Episyrphus > Episyrphus balteatus. Next base: position 38,191,098 of record NC_079135.1, read on the forward strand.
GATGTTTTTTCTTGAATTTTTTTATTTATATTTCTATTATTTTTACTTTGCTATAATACCTGATGGTATTTTTTCGTTAACATGTCCGCTGTTGACTTTGAGGACTTAAAAATTTTTCGTTTTGCTTCAGCAGCGTACTAGGCTTAAGTGACAAATGAGTGAAAACTCTCCAATTTTTCGCTAGAGCTGCGTACTGAAAATGAAAAGCAAAACGAAATTTTTCGTTCAAGATTTCGTTAGCAAAATTTTGTATGGAAAATTTCTTTTCGCTTCCAGCTGCGTTCCAGGCTTTAGCGTGATTGGGCACAACACTGTGTAGCCAGGCCCTAACACTGTGTAGCCAGGACTTAAGGTCTACTATTTCTTACCTCTACTGTGTAGAATTAAAAACAAAACACTACATTACCTACTTGCCCTGTACAAATCCGTTTCATTTATCAAATCGTTTTAAAGAAAAATTTCCTTTTCATTTTTCATTCTTCTCTTCATTTCTTTATAATTTTCATTTTCTTGCATACTTCATCGTCGTCGCCATTATTTTTAAAATCAGCTCGGAAGCTGATTTTTGCAAAATTTTTTAATTCGATTTTCTCGATAATCGTTGGATTTTTCCATCAAATCGACACAAATTATTGTCGATTAGCGTGAAAACGCCATTAATTTCCAAAAATTTCCCAGTTTTCTTTACAAATTTTCTCACCAGAAAATCTTTAAAAAAGTCAGTACAAAGGAATAAATTTGTATTGTGTGTGCGTAATAATCATGGCCCAATAAAATGTATCAACTCAAAGAATTCGAAGTGAAAACTCCATGTGGAGGAAAAATCCACGATTCGTCGGATTCGTCATCATCATCTGTAGCTTATAATTTTTTTAAGAAGAGTATTTTTTCTTTCGATTTTGATTTAAATTTTATTAACCAACAAACAAGTAATGGACAAAAAACAACAACAACCATATTCTCGACAGGGTTCCAGCAAAGCCCTGTCATCGTCTGATTCACGTAAGAGCGCAGGTATGTTGTTTTTTTGTTTGTTTTTGTTTTGTTGTTTTGCTTTTTCCTCCACCACATTTAAGTTGACCAATTAGAATACTAATTGAAAATTTTTAATATTCAGAACTTTATTCCAACAAACCTTGGCCGAAAAATTCGCGTCGTAGAGAAAATCCTAATTGCCCAGCTTCGAAGAACGATAGTCAACGCGGCAGCAAGGTTGGTCCAGCAAAGACAAGGCCCAATGTCGACAAACGGCCGAAGGCTCGTGGTGGTCCCAATAATAACTATGGGCTCGCTGCCGGCCAATCGGCATTCGAGGACGTGCCTCCTGGCGGCGCCGGACTAGCATCTGAAGATGAATTGCCGTATCTTGAATTTGCCGGCAGTAATGCTACAACTGCTGATCATGAACATGAATTGAATTCTGTTTATCTAGCTGGAAGCAAGAAGCAGAATTTGAATCATTTACTAAACTTTCATTATGGTCCCAGAGAGTATGACAACTACAGTGGATTAAATGTGTTTGGTAAAAATAGCAACACTAATCGTTCCCAAGTTAAGAAGCATAAATACAACAAGGAGCAGTATTTGCAAGCCAAGTAAGATTACAGTTTTTCTTAGGTTTAGAATCATTTCATTTTCATTATTTGGACATTTTATATTTTTTTTCCCTATTTTGTCGGAGTTTACTGATAAAAATTGTTCGGTTAACCCTTGATCCATTTAACAGATACTCTTGACCCTTTTCATGCATCCTCTACTGAAAAGCGTATTTGTAGGATTCATTATTCTGAGCTACCCCATGAATGAAAATTGTCTCGAAGTGCCAAAAATGTTATTGAACATTTCTTCAAAGTCTCTATTGAATTATGACTGGGTTAACAATCGATTAGGAAATATTGTTTTTCTTTTTTTTTTTTTAATCCCTGGAAGAATTTCTGTAATCTGTAAGAGCTCTAAAAATATCGGTATAACGGGTCCATAAGGTAACTCTATTAATCAGGCTATTTTACTTGGGTTCAGTCAAATACTTATGAACATTCAAAATATGATGAACGCTAACATCTAAAGTTCTATTCAGTTTAAAAGTTCTTTGTTAAACTGCTTATAAAGCTTATTATGATTTTTTTGGAGCAATTTATCTGACTCCCGATATGGATTTATGTTTAAGGTCTATTCTACGTAATTAAAATGTGTTTTTGGTTCCAAGTAAAACAAAAATTGGGCTTAAAGAATATGAAATAACGTGAGTTTAGCCTACTTATATGAATTGGAAAACTCACATTTTTCAACTTCCTGAAAACAATATAAAACTGCATACTCACATTTTGGTTATACCTCCACTCCCAAAATTTGCTGTTGGCTCTTAGACTATATATAACCTCTTTTGAGTTTCTTTAATTAGAGCAAGTCAGTGCGTTTTTATTCGATCTTGGACAAATTATATTCAATAGAACCCAAGTCATAAAAGTTTTTTTTTAATTCAATTTGTATTGAAATTTTTATTCCGAACCAATAATGTTCTCTAGTAAGGGTGTGTCTGTGTATAGCTTTTTCATTGGTGCAGCTGTCTGTTAAATCAATTTATATTAAAGGTTTTGAATGAACAACAACAACTTGTGCTTGTTACCACCAAGATCATAGCTATTTCACGGGGTCGCTTTATCTTCAATTAATTTTGAAAATTGCCCGTGTAAGACTTGAACTTACAACTTATCTATTGAGGGGATGACGCATCTCATTTTATTAAATTTTTGATACCAATTAAAGCTTTGCGATGAATGTCTCAAAACCAATTCTAATATATTCGAATTTACACATTCGCATTACAGAGTGAGTATTTCACCCATTGATTTCAAAACAAAACACCAGAGTACCCACAAAGAATGGGTACTCGTAAGTTAATACACTGAATACATGAAGTACACATAGCATTCTGTGTTAACATAAAATCAATGCTGACTTAAGCAGAATTCTTGTCTATATTTATTTCCTTGAAATATTTTTTTTAGATGTTCCAACTTCCTACATTATGATCCAAAAAACATTATTTGCTCACTCAAACAGGTTTGCAAAAAGATTAGTTTCTGGCGTTGCATTCAAACTAGCCATTCGAGAATAAAAACAAATTGTAGAGACCTACTATAACCAGCATAAACTTCAAAAATCTCAACATCGCCGTAACACTTCTCCGAGTGATACAACCTCCTGAAAGTGCTTCTTAGTGCCTGTTCCTAATTATTATTCTCATTACGTTATTTCCGTGGTTTCTTGGCCAAATGAGTAAGATGCTCATAGTGCCTGCCCAACGTTTTATTTCAATGACTTTATGTTGTTAACGCATCACTTCACTTTCTCCCTCACAGAGACGATCGATATAACGTTATAAAAATAACACGAATGATCAAGTCTAAAAAAGTCTTTTGCCTTGAATTATAGTGGTGAAATGGTCTCCAAAAGCCATCAAAAACACTGCCTCTGACACTGACAAAATGATTTAATAAAATTAAGTCCCTAAATTTGACCTTAAGAATAATCTTGGGCCAAAATTTCATACTGTTTAATTTTTTGTTATTTTTTATTTATTCTGGACTTTAACATTTTTATATTATTTTACAAAACAATTTACTTCGGATCTATCTTTTGTTTATTGAAAATTCACCCTCATTCAGATATAACGCATAAATGTTCTAACTCTTGATGTTTTGCTAAACATATACGTTAATTCGAAATTTATGTATTTGTTTGATCTCAGCTTCCAATTCGTTGTAAACTGGAAGGCTAAACAAAAGATAACACACTCACCAGATACTCTTATCGATTGGGATTTAATTGAGCAAATTAATATTCAAACGACCGAGGAGCCTCAATGCCCCATCTGTTTGTATCCACCTCTTGCGGCTAAACTAACACGTTGTGGTCATGTATATTGCTGGCCATGTATTCTTCATTATCTTGCATTATCTGACAAAACCTGGCGTAAATGCCCCATATGCTACGAAGCAGTACATACAAATGATTTGAAAAGCACAACCATTGTTCAGCAAGTTAATTTTAGTGTTGGAAATTATATAAGTTTTCAATTGATGCAACGCAAAAAGGGTTCACTTTCAATTGAAAAATACAATATTTCTCATTCGACCAACGATGATGAACAACTTCACATGTACTCGGCCAGTACTGATGACGAATCGAAATTTGCAAAATTCTTGGTAGCAAATAGATCGGATGTAATTTCAATTATTGAAAGGGAACAAAATGAACTGGCATTTTGTGAAAGTGAAGCAAATTGCCCCGAATTTGTATTCGTACAACAAGCTTTGGATTTGTTGAAAGCCAGGAAGCTTGAAATTAATAATGAAATAGAAAACATTATGGAAAAGAAAGTTACTGTAAAAGTTGAAAATGAAAATTGCTTGCCGAAGGAGCAGCCTGAAGTCGTCATTGACGATTCTGAAATTAAAAAACCACCCACACCAGTGGAAGAAGAAAAATATTCAAAATATTACTATTTTTATCAATCTATAGACGGGCAAAATATTTTCCTTCATCCATTGAATGTGAAAATGCTGCAAGCTTGCTACGGATCACTTGATCAGGCCCCATTGATTGTGAATGCAAAGATTTTGCAAAAAGAACACCATTCAATGGACGAGGATCATCGAAGAAAATTTACGTGTTTGGGTCACTTACCTCTCACTTGTCATTTTGAGGTGGTTGAGGTGCAGTTAGAACCACCAATGGTATCTGAAGATGTTTTGCGTGTTTTCAAAGGTAAGGAATAATTTTGTTGTCTGTTTTTATTTTTTTATAATTTTCTTTTTTTTTTTGTAAATGCTTGTAGATGACATTCTTCAAAGGAAAAAATTAAGACAAAAACGAGACAGAGAAGAAAAGAAACGTGAAATTAAAATAAATGCAATTAACGATAGACAAATGGGAAAACTTCTTTCAAGCACGGCCAACATAAATTTGTCTTCCTCGCATGAATTTCCAACGGTATATTCTCCAACAGAGTTCAAAGAGATTTTTAAATAATATATTTTTTTTTTTATTTTGCAGTGTGGCTTCGAGGAAACCCTTGCCGGTTCTCCAAATGAAATGTTTACTGAAGCCATCAATATACCAAGTCAACCGAGCTCATCAAAACGCACCACCTATTCATCAATTGCTAATTCTATTGATTCGCCAATAGCAGAATTCTGGCCAACCATGGGAAATTCAACATATTCTCCAAAAGCCACTAAAGATTCAACTTGGGTAAAAGAATCTACAGTAACACGTCAAAGAATGACGTCTGAGCGTTACAGTGAAAGTGATTCTGTAGAAGAATTTCATCCGGCACCAAACTTGGGAGATGTTTTGGCAGAAGCAATAAGCCAAAAACATAACGCTCCCAATAAAAATGAACCCAAAAATAGTGGTAGCAAAAAATCTAAGAAAAACAAGAAAATGTTGGTTTTCTCCACTGGCATGAATTTTAGCGGAAAATAATTAAAAGCATACAACAAAAAAATATATTAATAAATTCAGCTTCAAGATATAATCATACAAAAAAATAAGTTTAACACAACAAAAAAAAAATACTACTACTAATACAGCTAAGCTTACTTTGTTAATTATTATTTTGTTTAATCACAAGAATTCCAATTCTTGTGATGTTCTGAGTTATCTAAAATGTAAAATCTTTTTAGTTCTTGATTTATTTTAATAAAGCTTATCCATTATATCCATCAGGCAAATTTTTGATTTTTGTTTTTGATATGTGCAGCACTCAAATCGTTGTGGAAGATTTGAAAAGCAGTCACGTATTTATTATAAAAATAGATGCACATAGAATTTGTACTTGAATTTTTTTTTAGTACAACCTCAAGCTGTCTAAAAAATGGCAATGCATTGCTAAAATGCAAAATTGTTTGTCGAAAAGTTAAAGACACGTCCACGCAACAAATGCTTGATGATGTAACAAAATTAGTTATTCAGAATAGTCTGAATTATTTTTAATTTAATTTTTATTTTGATGTCCGAAGAGAAGTTGAATTTAATTGACATAATTATGTATCTTCAATGTGTTATTAACAGCGAAAGCTATATTACGAGAGCTCGACTTATTGTGCCTTTAGTAGGAAATTTATTTTTTTTTTAATTGAATTATAGAAGATTATGGTTAGTACAAATTCTCTTGAGAAAGATTCCCTCTTATGAAATTTGGGAAATGGGATGATAAATTTATTTCGGTAATGTATTTGGTATAGTGAATTAATTTTGTAAGGGAATTTGACATTTTTGTTTCATTGGATTTTTTGTTACAAATAATAGATTTTTTTCAAAATCAATCTACTACTGAGTTGGTGTTTTTCTAGGCAATGGCATTTTTCTTAAGTGCCAATGATTAATGTCAACATCCAACAAATACGCTCAACTTTTTAAGCACCGATTTGCATTACTTTTTTCTCTGCAGAATTTAACAGGATATAGACGGATTCACTCATCTTTTCTTGAGGAACACATTTTTGGCTAATATTGTAATTAAATACCTTAAGCCTTATACGCAGATCGCGCTAAATTTTGACATATGAAATTTCTGGACAGTACTAGAATTTTTTTTTCTAGAGATGCCAGATTAAAAATGTTTTAAAAACAATTTCAAAAATTGAATCTATGAATTTACTTAACTTTGGCAACATAGCTATGTATGTACTGCATATCTTGAAACAGCTAAAAATTTCAGAATTTTGTAAGTATGAGAGCTTAAGTTTAGCGCGAACTGCGTACTAGGCTTTAAGTTTTTATATCTTTTGAAATTAAGCGCATTGACCACCAATCTCTTACAAATTTTTCAATCCTTGCCGGGCTTACATTATCTGAGTATAACTTAATAGTTTAGTCAAAACAGACAATTTGCTTCCATGTCTTTGACATTGCTAACAATGTGGCAACATTTCGTTTTATTTTAGTAGTTATACTTAATCTGATTAAGTTTTATCAGGAAAAATAGATTAATGTCGATGACCATTTGAAAGAGGGATGTTTACAATGATTTCTCGTGGCAAATGGAAATTTCCAAGAGATTTATTTTTATACGTGTGGGCAATGTCTTCATATAACAAAAAACTGGTCAAGAATTTACGAATATAAACAATCACATAAAAGTTATAAAATGATGTGTTTTTGAAAGTGCTTGTGTAAATAAGTCTAGATATCGTAAATCGAAGTTTGGAAAATTTGATCTCGGAAAAAGAAAAATTAACGTTTTGGCAAATAGAATTTGAGATACTCATATTTTCCAGTATTTTTGACAGGATATCAAAAATAACTTATCTTTTGTGGTAGCTGGAAATTCACATAAGAATCATTTTGTATTTTTTGGTGTAGACCCAAACCAATAACACATACTTACTCTATTTCTGTTTATGTCTAATTTTTGGCATCGATCTAGAAAAACAAGAAAATATCTGGTTCAACTTCTTATGTATGTGGTGTCAGATTGAAATGCTTACTTTTCGCAGAATGTACAACATAATCCAAAGGTTGAATAAGGTAATGTAGCCTGTGATAGTTGAAGATGATTCAAACAAAGAATTAATAACTACCAAAAAGAAGCATCTCACACAAATTAGAGTTCTGTATGTTTTAGCTTCAATGGCTGTGCGATATAATTTTCAAAGTAGAATACTTCTTCTTGGTAATTCTATATTCATTGATACTAGTTTATAATTGAAGCGTTTAGAAGGTAAAAGTGCTAAATGTCGCATGGGGACGACTTTACCGTCACTAGATTTTTTTTTAGCTTAATACCTCATGCTTCATTAACTGCGATTAATAAAACAATCATTTTTAACACCATGCTTATATCAAAGCAAGAAACATGACATCATGTATCAATACCATTGTTAACAAAATTTAAAAAATGTCAATTAGCACCCTTATCTTTCAATCTCCTCAATTGCAGAATAAAGTTATTCTAAAATGTTGCATACGACTCGTGTGAAAACACGTCCATTGTTCCTTTTATTGAAAGCCAATTCTATAATTGGGGAAGCACTTTTCCATTCAATTTTTAATAATTATTTTTCATTGACACAATTATGACAAATAATGTTTAAAAATGAAAGAAATTATGACATTTTAGAAAAAAATTTTGTCATTTTACCATCCCAAACATCGCATTTTTCTTAATTCTTACACGATTCGATGCAACAGGTCTAATTTCTCAATGAATGTTTGTATTTTAATTGTAAAAAAAAAATCTCCATTTTCTTATAATTTATAATTTATTATTTTTATTATAATTTCTGCAATTATTATGACAACCTGTTGAATCGAATCGTGAGTACCACAAATGTTTTTTTGTTTTGTTTTTGTTTATTTGTTTTTATTTCACATAGCTGCCGAGATGTCTTATTCAAAACAGCCTTTGGTCTTGGTTTAACCCTTTGCCCTGGTACAAAATCTTTTACTTGTTGTGCTGAGTCGTCCCGGGAATTCCAGAATATTCAGAATTCAAGTAACATCTGTTGCTACGTCTGGAAAATAAGCGTAATACTAGTTGGGATTTTGTTGAAACTTGTACTTATATGCTTAGAGTCTTAAATAAATAAATTTAATTAGATGTGCAAGGTTTGATACATTTGAAATTTAAAATTCTACATAATTTGGTGAATATGTTCTTCTATTCAAATTCAAATATATATACCTGAAATGATGTTTGTTCGAAAAGTAGTATTATTATTTTTTTGTTTTTTGTTTTTGTTAAAGATTGTTTTTTTGTTTTGTTTGGTTTTGTTTTTTAAACTTGTATCCCAATTAAATCGAATATAAAGATAGTATAAAAACATGATACATTACAAAATGTATTAAAAATATTTAAGTTGATAGCTATGTAATAATATACGCACAAACATTGATATGATAAGATTCGCATTTGTGCATTTTTTGTGACTTATTAATTATTACTAATATAAAATAGTTTTATGGTGCCAGCATTTTTGATAGTTCTTCATCCTGTAAGCATCCTTTTAGAAATTCTTCTTGAGTTAATTGGCCATCATTGTTTTCATCCATTTTAGCAAAAATATTTTTTGCTCTTTCCTCAGCTGAATCCGCCGGACGGTTTGAAGAACAAGCCCCTAACATGTCGTATATTGCCTAAAATGTCAAGATTTCGTTTTAGATTTAAATCCTATAGGCCCAGGTATTTGTATTAAGAATTACCTGTACAATTTTAGTCATCTCTTGAATATCAATAACACCATTTCCGTCAACATCATACATTCGGAATGCCCATTTCAATTTCTCTTCGGGTGTACCACTCGAGGTTACATCGATTGCCAACAGAAATTCCTAAAGTAAACAAAACGAAAAAAAAAAGATTTAGGAAAAAACGGTTTTTGATTCGATCTTAAATACTTAGAGCGAATATTAAGTTAACGCTAGTCGCTATATTGATCTACATAATTTGGTCCAAGTACAGATAACAAGTATGCATTTAATTTTTATTAAATTAATAGTATAATTATGTATTATTATAGGTATAAAAATTTAACTAGTTGCTATTAATACTATACATTATACAATAAGTAAAACCTACTGAAATAAAAAGATAAGAACTATTTAAACATTTTTATTGATAATAATAATTAGTTAAATTTTTACTGACTGGACTTCGAAGTCTCACGAAAACACGGGAAACGGCTAATGTCTTGGTGTGGGATCAAAATAAGCGCTCAGAAACTTTATGAACAATTGAAGTTTTTTTTTTAGTTCCGTCAGGTAAGCTTTTATTTAGATTGTTTTTTTTTTTTTTTTTTTAAGCAAGAGATCGATTGAAATAAGGCATTATTTGTAAGTTTATCCAATTCAACACCTCTTATTTTTCATCTTTTATAAATAAATGTGTTTAAGGATACAAAAAACATAAATTAATTTATTTTTCGTTAAAGAATTTACTAGTGCAATTAATTAAAATAGAGAACATTACAAAAAGACCCCTAATCCCACCCCAGGGTAATTGCGTATAGGCATGTTTTGGATATATGTGCCCATGATTATGAAAGTGGACTAAGTCACTTTTTGCATTGTTTAAAGAAAAACTTACATAATAATTTTCTTATAACGATTTAATTATATTTCTTTTATGAAATCACTAGAGTAGCAATAAAGAAGTTTATTTACTGCAATTTCGCTTTCAAATAAACTTTACCCCTTAAATAATAATTTTTTTTTTAGGCTAGATTTGATGGCATTTTTAGGAGTGACTTAGTCCACTTTCAGAATTAAGGGCACATATGGAAAAAACGGACAAATGTTGCGCAAAAATAAACATGAGTATGATTTGATCATCCCGGTTCTGCAATATTGTTAAGAGACATACATACACATTAACATATAGAAAGAAAAACATAAAATACACCAGCTGAAATTACTTGAACCCGTGCAGAGGATATCGACATGTCTTCCAGGCGAGCAGTATTCGAATTATATCCTGATGGACAACGTTACTGAAAATAAAATCACCTTTAAAAACGTGCTAAACCAACTTATTTTTCGTAAAAGGAGGCAGCTAACTAGAGTACGATCTGGATTCTAGGCGTCATGTAAAATAAGTAAGTTTTTCTGTAATTAACTTTTTAAAGTCAAAGAGAAATGATAATGATAAATCTATAATATAAATTTTAAACTCAGCCATCAAGTATAAAAACACATGTTAGTTAAAGGATCTATAACAATTACGTCTTATGAACACGGAACCTAGGTTTCATGTCTCACGTTCTAAAGTCTATCGGTACTTTCACAAGAAATAGTCAGATGAAATATTTAGTTGCATTCCTCAAACACACACCAAACCAATTTATAGAGATTCCTACTTCAGCCGCATTACATGAATATTATTTCCTCCCATTTTAAATTAAGAACTTCAAACCAGTGGACATTGGTGTTTCTTATTGAATCCCTTTTCCTAACACTCTTACTGTTCATCATATTGGGTAGAACGCGATATTTTTTAAAAAACAGTATTTGACATTTTTCAGTAAAACTTTTGAAAAATTCAGAATACACATTTATTCATTAACATTTGACACTCTTGTGAGTTTCACATTGAAACATTTTTAAAAACTAGTGTTAGAATGAAATCAACATTTTCCGCTAAAAATGGATTCTTGTTCGCCTCCATGTAATTATGAATTAGTTCGTATTTCATCTGAATGAGAGACATTTTTTTTTACGAAAAACGTTTGAAATTCACAAAAGGTGAAAATTGAAGTGCAATTTTCCGGGTGGAATTCTTTTCACGTGGAACTCACAATAAAACTGATTAATTCATGTTAAGTTGACGAGGTTACACATTATTGAAAATGATATCAAATGAATAAGCGGTGAACGAAAGACGATTGACAACCGCAAGAAAGTTGTTTTTAACAAAAGAATAATAAAAACAATACAAAACTATACTCACTTTAAAGTCTATGTAACCATTTTTGTCCATGTCAAACGTTCGAAAAACATGATCACAAAATTCTTCTGCGTTTCCTGATGGGAAAAACATTTTATACATATCGACAAATTTAGCTGGTGTTAGGCGGCCATTTGGGCAATCTTGCTGTAATATTATTGAAAAAATTAAATAAACTTGATGCATTTTTAATGATTTAAAATGTTTCTTACCTTAAAACCTTTATACCACTCTTTAATTGTTGCTTCATCGTAGCGAGTGTGTGATTTTAAGAAATCCATGTCTTCTTTTGTTAAACGATCTTTACTGCTAAAACACCCCATTGCTTTATAAAAAAAAAATTAAAATATTATAACTGACTGATTTCCAAAAATAAAGCCGGCATGAATAAAAAAAACTTGATTCTTAAAAAATGCAGTTTAACTTATCAATTTGAATATATTGCATTCTTTTGTGAAGAGAAACAATGTCCGCAATATAAAAGCCCAAGAGTTATGCCGATGTCAAAAAAAATAAATTTTTTCTAATACATCGGTCTCATGGCGTTTTTAATTGGCAATCCGGAATTGTTCTTCGATTCGGAATCCCAATTGAACAGTTTTTTTTTATTCCGAAGAATCTGAAGTTTGGTGTGAATGTATTGTTTGCGTTTAACATGTTTCACATATATGTGTACTCGCACCAAATTTCATTTATATTTGTGCTGCAAACATTTTGTACTGCTGACATTTAAATCTATGAGTGTGTGAGTGATTCTGCTTCTGATTCTGTTTTTAAAACCAGAAGAGAAATTCTCTTTTTTTCAGAATCAGAACTGTCAGTTTTGCCCAATTGAACGGATTCAGATTGCTTTTTTTTGCTTCCAGATTGCCAATTAAAAACGCCATCAGTTAAAAATCAAGTTTTTTTTTAATGATGATGTTGGTTTTGTTTAACAGCGGTATAAATATACATATGTATGCCCTAGAGATTGTTTTAAAAGCAAACTCAACACTCCAAAGAAGGAATAATGTAATAGGAAAGACATGTGGGTTAGTGTGGTCCACGTTATAAGGCAAAAAAATAAACCATATAATTCATTAGTTCCCCACGCATTATTTTGCTTCAGACATCAATACCAACACATGCTGAAAGTTTTAGCCCTCTAAAGTAAAAGGAAGAGGGCGCTCATCAGCTTTGGAATATTAGACTTTGTTACCCTTACCTTACCCTTAATATCTGATTATATTGTATTAGGACTTGGCTTGAGGTTGGAATTTGGCTTAAACATGATAAGCACGCATGTTCTCGACAACCATGTAAATGATTTTCATGTTTCTTTGGTTTTGAGTCACTAGCTCGTATTTCATTGATTAATTCTGTTTTGTTAACTTTAAGCAAAAAATACTTACAGACGAATTTAAATGAACAAAAATTATTATCTGTGAAAATATCACTTAACTATTGGTTTTTTATGAAAAACTTTACCACATCATAACTTAATCCACTTGATAAATCAAAACAAGAGTTAATTACTAGGCATGAGGACCCAGCTATAACAGCATGTGAGCAAAAACTTTGAGCTTGTTGAGCGCCCACTTACACTTCACCTAAAAAGCTGAAATTTCACGTGTGTAATACAAAACACATATGCAACCAATTTTTGAGTGGGGAACAACGGAAATGTAAAAACCAAAAAATTGGACCACCCTAATGTGGGTTTAGCTATGCATTTAGAAAGACTGCAATAACAGGTATTACAAATTTAAGTACATATTACCATCAAGGATCAAAATTTCTTTATCAATCTACCACCAAGTCATATGTAGATGATCTGATCAAAACAACGCTTAAATCCAATGATGGCACATTTGATTTTATAATTAATCATGTTTTGATGCAAAACTATACGCATCAGTAATTCTGAAGTTTGAAAATGTTATATTATTAGTTCGCAACCCATCACATCAAAGTTTTCGATGCACTAAGTTTATACACATCATTTCAGTTCATTGGTCTCTTCCTCAACTATACGTCACTTAGCACAACTTCCTCATACGTATATGTATTTTCATGTTATTTGCCTTTTCTAGTATATTGAAATTTATTGAATACTCTTTACTGTACATTATGTTGACAGACGATTATAAAGTCTGGGTCTTTGGCCGACAAAAAGGTCAAAACAGGTTAACAGGTTGAGGATTTCTAAATACATCCACTTCATATTTTTAAGGTATTGGAAAACTGACTGCTCAAATTTTAACAGTTGATCTCACAATATTGAAGTAAAACTTAGGGAAATCTTTTTACAGGGTGTTCCTAGCGATTTTTTATCTTTTTCTAAACATTTTAAAATTTTCGGGAAAATGGCTTACTTTTGAAACCTGGATATTTAATAACAGATTAAGTACAAACAAAACAAAGACATGTTAGATATCTAGAATTTTCTTTACTAAGAGAACTTTATTTTCAGTTTGCGGGAAATTGGTTTAAACCAACATATTTTTTTAGCACTACAGTTGATCATCTTTTGAAATAATAGTTTAAAAATTGTTAAAATTAATATTAATGTTTTTCAATTTCAACAAAATCGGTTCACATGACTTAAGACAAACAAAATAATTAATGAAAATGAATACTTATTTATAAGTAGTTTTTTGATCATGGTAAATTTATGCATAAGAAAAAAATTCTTAAAAAAAAAGTATATAAAAGTTAAACGCACAAAAGATTAAATTTTCAAAATGACTTTTTTAACATATTTTTTTTATATAACTCCGAAGTGGGGGTTCATTAATTTATTAATTTACTGCAAGCAACACATATGATGCTTGCTTCCTAACCAAGCCAAGGGCCATGATATAATTGAATTATCATTTGCTGGTAAAAAAATGGGCGAATAATATAAGATGGGATTTTTAAATTTCTGATCTAGTTGATCAAGGGAAATAAAATAAATAAAAATGCAGTCTCGTAATATTCACCATAAATTATATCAAAAAAGCATCTTCTTGAATGTATTCAATCTTAAACTTAAATAAAATAAAGTGTACGACTGGGTCGCACGAACTTGCTCTTAGAGTTCAAGTTGCTTAATTTTTCAAGACTTTTATAGAAATTTGGAAAATGTAGGTACCTACTATATGGGTACAAAAAAAAATAAATAAAATAAAATTCGTTTTTTAAAAAAATAAAATCAAATTGCCCTCCAAAACAAGTATGCAGTTTTGATTGATATATTAACATGCATTTTTAGAAAAAAAAAAATTTCAAAATCGTTAGAGCCGTTTTTTAAAAAACTAATTTTTGGAAAATGTAGGTACCTACTATATAGGTAAAAAAAAAAAATTAAATTCGTTTTTTAAAAAAATAAAATCAAATCTGAAATCAAATTGCCCTCCAAAACAAGAATACAATTTTGATTGATATATTAACATGCATTTTTAGAAAAAAAATTTCAAAATCGTTAGAGCCGTTTTTTAAAAAACTAATTTTTTATAAATAATTTTTTGGAAAAAAAAATTTTAAAATAAAATTGGTATGCCATTTTGTAGAAATCACTAATCAACATCTAAAAGCAAAATTTCAAAAAAATTCAATGTCCCGTTTTCGAAAATTTGATTTCTCAAAAAAAAATTTTCAAATTTTTTTTAAAAATCCAAAAATTTGAAATTTTGTTTTTGGTTTATATTTAAATTATTTAAATGCTTCTTCACAAAAAGTTTTGTTGAAATCGAATAAGCACTTTCAGAGATAATCGGATTTAAAAAAAAACGGTTTTATGACAGGTACCGTTAATAATGATTTTCAACAAAAAAATTTTTTTATTGAAAGATAGACCTTGTCTTAAAACTAACATTTGAATTTTTTAAACAAAATCGTTGGAGCCGTTTTTGAGAAATTTCAATTTTACTAAAATCGGTATATGACAAGTACCGTTATTTTTGGTCAAAAAAAAAATAATTCCAAAAACCCCTCTGGAGAGGCGCCAAATAATGCTACATACCAAGTTTGACATCAATCGGTTTATCCGTTTAAGCTGTAGCTTCGTTTACAGACAGACAGACGGACTTCCGGGACCCACTTTTTTGGCATTCTCTACCATCGTAATGTCAAGGAAAAATGCTATCTCAACTTTTTTTTTTGTACGAATGCATATCTTGATAATTATATAGTACCTATATCGCAAGTAAAAATTGTGATGAATTTTTTTAAGGGTCACCATCACCAAACAAACTTTTCGACCATATCGTAAACCAAAGATTTAAAAACTTTCGATCAAATAGAACCAGGTTTCGCTTATGATCGTTTTTGTGAAAAGCTATGTTTAACTTTAATCATTCTCACGAATCAAATTTTGCATTGCACTTCCAAATCTAATTACAAGTACCAAGATAAATAACGTGAGTTTGGCTGTAGGTATAATAGTACTAGTTGTTAGCAAATAATAATAATCATCTATGAACAATAACACTTTTAACCTTAATTCAATAACCGGTTTTAGAAAAATCGATTGATTGATAATATGTGCTTCTTAAAATCATCCAAGCAAAAATATTAACTGTGTTTTATTTTCTTCGTGATCCGGATCAGCATCAGATCATTAATTTATTTGCGAAACAATAACAAAACAAAATCCTGCTTTTGTTGTACAGCTAATAAAAACAATGATGTGATCTGGATCACGAGGAAAATAAAACACAGCTATTATTAATTAGTCGTTTAGAACAGACTCATTTTACAGGGGGTACAGTTAATAATAGGTTAAAACATCTTACAATAAGTGAACAGAAATTTTTTAGTTGAAATCCAAGTACATTCAAAAATTAAGCTTTTCTGAATAGATACATAGCAAAAATTATGCCACAGTTAGGCTACAGTTCCTCATATAGACAAGCAGCTGGACAAACTTTTATTGCATTCACTATCATGGTAATGTCTCCCCATCCCCCCCATAGTCCAAAGAAAGTACAAGGATTTTTTTTGGCAATTTTACTTTTTAACTATAAAAATTATAAGTACCCACTTCAAACCCGAAAGTTTTTTGCTACAGATTTTAAAATAGAATTTTAAAGGCGTTGTCTTCTTCACCTACATACACATAGCTTATTACTTTTTTTTACCGAAATAAATTCAAATGAAAAAAGAAAAACAAATAAAAAACTTTGAAGCTGTTTTTTTTATTGAAATATAAAATTCATTTACTTTATGTCTTCTAAATTATCTAAAACCAACACAAACTAAACTAAAAAAAAAAACATTCCATATAATAATTGGATTCCTAATTTGTAGGTGTTTTTCTAATAACCATTTCGTTAGTTTCTTAGCAACTGCATTAATTATTCCCTTCTGTTTGCCATATTAAAGCAAAACCATAAAAACGTTCCAAACTAAAAATAAAATAGTATGAATTAAACTAAGCTTCGTTATAAAATACAGCTATGTACCTACTACTATCAATAAATGGTCAAGTAATTGCAGGCAAGCTAACCATTTATTAAAAATTTTAATGTCTCATGTGCCTGAAAGTACTCAGGTGTGTAATTTAAGCAATCGGATACATATCAGGTACCTACCTACTAAAAAAAAGTGAGCATATGAACATAAATACATAAAGCAGAAACATCAAAAAATATATTGATTAAACTAAAAACTCTCAGCTATACCCGAGTAAGGGTACTTTATGTTGGTTTAGATCATAATCTGTGTATTCTTTTCATATTTTCAATTAAACAAGAAAAGAAAAAAAAAACTATTTACTTGTTACTCAGGAGGAATTATAATCTGAGGGTTATTCTGAGATAAAGTAGGTATTGGGGTTTCAAACAAATAGCATCGGTTTTTTTTTTCTCTCAAAAGAATATAATCAGGCATAGTTGTTAGTAACAATTCGTTTTTAATTAAATCATAAAAAAAGGGAAAAAACACAAAGGCACATTGAATTATAATAAGAGGAGTTGGAGGATATAATATTTAAAATGGGATGAGGCATCGCAGATTCTTCTTTCTTTTTCAACTTGTAGAAAATGTTAAAGACGTTTGAAAAATCGATTTTCTCCTTGAATCGGAAAAATGTCAAAAGCATAAAGTAACCTATATTGAAAAATGTATCCCAATTTGGTACTTTTTTACTTACAACCTGAAAGCAGCAGGTTTATTTTTTTTTTTTTTTTTCATTTAAAATTAACTAATAGTAGGTAGGTACATACACTGTGGGGGTATCAGCTAAAAGCATTTTTAATAAAATTTATCACATCAATTTAAAATAGAAACATTTACTTTACACATGTACGGGTATTCAAAATTGAAATATACAGGAGGGTAGTGTCTCAAGAGCCTTTTAAGATGCTTTTAAACAATTTAAGATATTTTACAACATTAAACAAAATTATAATATGTAGGCAGGCAAGCGGATGGATATGGATAACTCACTATGATTTTTTTCTTTTTGTTGTATTTCTTGATTATAGTTGAATTAAAAATTATAAAAAGTGAATGGATTATTTAAGCAGGCGGTTTATTGAATACTAAAATGTAATCTATGTGACTGGCATAGTAATATTAAAATAGAGAAATAGCAATAATCACCTACTTTTAACTACTTTATAACGTCTTCCTCTCAGCTTGGTTAAAATATAAGACAATAATGAATTGCCTTGAGCTTTAAGAGTGTTACGTAGAGGAGAAACTGCATGCGAATTACCAAAGCTCGGGCTACATGAAAGTAAAAGCTATTTTCCATGCGCAAGGATTAATGAAAAATTGTGAATTCCATAATATATGTATGGTCTTGTCGTTTTTTTCTTTGTTTACCATAAATGAGATTTCCACACTAAAGGAGAGGCTCGGCTAAAAAGTTATTAATAAACTTTTTTTAAATTTTCAATTGACGTCATAGTTTAATGTTTTTTTTTTATTTTCTAATCAAATAAAATTAACCGTAAACAATTATATGAAATGTAATCATAATTATTAATGATTAAATTTGAAAAATAAATAAAATGCATTTTTTTGTTAACTGCAAAATCACACTTTGCATAAAAAAGAAAATACATTTAAAAAAAAATCATAATAAAAATCATAGGCATGAAATTGACAATAAAAACCACAGAGAAGAGAAGACAGAGAAAAGGCACAATACGTCCATTTCAAATTTGCTCATAAGATGAACTGTCAAAAATAAGGGTGCGTGCAACGAATATCATACACTTTGTAGTTTGTAACCTGAATCAAAATTTAGATTCCGAGCATAAACCAAAATCTACAAGATTTTCCAAATGTTTTCAGGCTTTAATAATCTTTTTCACAATTCTTCTATCTTTTGACAAAATCTCTTCAAAATCCACTGGATTTTGTTTGAGGAGATACATTTATAACACTTTGTTCTGTTTGGTATAACAGTTCAAAGACATCCATTGTGAACCAAAAATTTAGTTCAATCAAATCCAGGCTTTCATTAGTGTAAAAAGCTAAAACAGGAAGCTAGGTTGAGAAACGTGGGCATTTGAGTAATTTCCATTGGGTTTTCTTTTATCGAAAAATCCTGTTTAGCAATAAAAAAGGGGAAATGTTATGATTTAGGTGTGGTGTAACTAGTTCAACGAGATTTTGTAATCTTGCCAAATCCGAGAATCCGTTGTGCTTTTTGATTTGAAATGTAAATTTGACAGTGAACAAGGTGATCAAAATAAGGTCTGATCTACACTTTTTGTGCACTGAATTGAAAGACTAATCTGAAAGTTAACGCGGTTCAATTCAATTCAACAATCACCAGAATTTGATTTGACTTCTTCTATTTTATATGTAACTGACATACGTTAACCTTTCATTTGACAGAACTCATATTTCAACCCAATGAAATTTGGGGTACTAAATTTGTCAGATTGGGAAAATGTTATACTTTCTCGTGAGCGCTCTCTTCTACGAAAAACAGCACAATTTTTGACTCAGATTTAAAATAAGTGGGCAGTGGATAGTATGTAGAAAGCTTCACCTCAGTTTAATGAAAATGAGTTCTTAAAATGAGTTCCAGATCAAAAATCAAGAATTTAATACGACAAGTACCGTTAATAACCTGCCAAAAAATATTTTTTATTCAAAAGGAGGATAAAAACAACACTTTTCATTTGGCAAGTACCCACCTTTTATTTGTGTCCTAAGAATATTCTCTCTAGGGAATCATCCAAAACCCTTAGCTACCAGGATTGAAGCAGTCGCTTGAGTAGTATAGCCTTTTTATAAGCTTTACATCATTTAATGAGACTGTAAACGGAAATCTCTCAAATGAGATAGATCTCTAGAGTGAGATCGATCTTATTTTTTTGAGATCTGTCACAAAAGAATTTAGCATACGAATGCTAGGAAAAGCTTAAAATAATGGCGCAATATTTAAATGATTAAGAAAAAACTCTAAAGCCATTTTAGTAATTTACTTAGCTAAAAATCAGTCTGCTTTTGACTTAGTAAATTATTAAAAGGGCTTTAGCATTTTACTAAATAGTTTAAAATTTTGTGCTAATGAGATTTGAGACTGAGATAAAGCATTTTGCATACTACCCAGTGTCTTAAGACGAAATTAACAGAAGAAGGCAGCGTAACTGCAAGTATAGAAACATAAGAAAATTGAATGAAACTAATCAAAGAGCTTTCTAAATAATTTTCATCTTTGAATATGCAACGAGAAAAACCTGAAAGACACTAATAAATATAGCACACTTGCAGGGGCTGGTTAAAAAATGCCAGTCTAATCTTTGGCGTTGATGGACTTAAAATCTGCAATTGGTTGAAACAAATCATATGGGTGAAGTAGAGCAGTATATAGTATACTAGCCTCAGAAAATTCTTCGGTCTGGTTCAAAAATCAATTATTGTTACGGAAAAAGTTTTTTCAACTAAAATAAAAAATTACTAGACTAACGCACCACAACGGAATGGAATTATAGTTATAGCTTCAAGGTTGTAGCACCTTCAAGTTGTTGTTCAAAAATTACGTTTGTGTTAGAACTCATCTAATTTCTATACAACGTATAAGTGTTATAGGTTATGAACACATTGCTCTTTTGTTCTGATTCAGCGAAAAATAGCGACTTTTTCTCATTGCAATGAAATGAAAAGAATCAACTGCAAGATCGTTTTTCAATTAATTTTTAAACAAACTAAACTAAATTCCGTTTTGTTTTTAGATCTTCCCTTATACATGGTGACGCTCAATTCAAACCGTGTATTATATCGTGGGCACAACGCCAAAACCACGAATCTGCAAAATTGTAGTTTTGAGAAAAACGGCTTCAAAGTTTTGGAAATTCATGCAATCTTATGGAAACTCGTGCAACAAAAATTGATATTTTAGGCTTTTAGGCAACAGATGGAGGACTGGGGTCGATGCAGTGAATAGAGAAACCGATAACAAGGTTCATGACGCATTAAAGTGAAAAAATATCAAAAAATGCAGATTCGCGGTTTTGGCTTTGTGCCGACGATATTTATTTCGATTTTCGAAGACTGTTTACCAATTACGATTAAAAAAAGAATTAAATAAAAACAATATAAATTTTTTTACAAATTAACTTTTAAGTATTTACTTCAACATTTCTTAAACAAATATTTCAACAGCCTTAGGAACCAACGTTACCTTAATGGGTCGAACATCGTAAGCCTCGCCATCTATAGAATACACTCTCGATTCTCCTGTGCAACTTCCATCCGGAATAAAATTCATTGTACGAAACTTTAACATTTCAAACACTTTTTCCTCTGACAAATATTTGGAAAAGGTATCAAAACCAGTTTCAATTTTTTTATCAGATTCCAATACCAGTTTATTGTTATCAGATGTTTTGTCGTTGTCCACATGTATACGAATATTACTTGCATTTATTTGCTGATTATGTTGCTCACATTCAACATCAGACATTGGAACAATTTTACTTGAATTTGAAACAAGCTGACGTGAAAATAACCTTGAGAATATTGATTTTTGTGACTGTGCCACAACTTCATTATGCACAAGACAGTTATTACATCCAATACAAGGTGTTGTATAACACACATCTGCTTTACATTCCCACGTTAGTTTGCTATTGAATGAATTAATCAAAGCACCAATGTACTTATCCGCTCTCCAAAAGTACCAGTATTTGCTTTGTAAAGATTCTATGTCACGAAATATTCCCCAATCAAGTGATCCCATTGAAAAAATAGGTCTCCCTGCTGGTTGTTGCTCATCACTTTCAGTGGCGATTTGTTCAATTTTAAAAATGCTTTTCTTTTCTAGAGTTTCACGTGCGATATTCAATGAGGCATTAAGAAGTGCTTCGACTTCGTTGACCTTAGAATCCCAATTTATATTTAACATCTTTTTTGTGGTTTCATTTTTGCTTCCCAATGGGAGAAGGGCAATTGGACAATGGTCAGTGTTTCTTCGCATTAATCCTGTTAAGACTTCAGAAACTGAACCATCACCACCGGCGATTACAATGCCATATGGAACTGATTTTAATTGTTCAACATATGTCTTGGCGTGGCCTTCGGAATCCGTTCTAACTATGTCCACAGTAAAGCCAGCCAAATGTAAAATTGGTTCGCAGTATTTTTGAAACTAAATAGAAAACGTTAATTTACATCAAATCTAATAGAGTACAAATTTTTATGAATAATTTACAGTTTTTTCTGCTTTCTTTTTGTTGGCTGCAGGGTTTAGAATAACAATAAGTTTTCTTGGATATACATCACATCGATCTCCATATTGTACTGCTTTTTCGCTGTACGACTTCATTAGAGAGGATATTCTAATACAAAAAAAGTAGATTAGTTGACATCTTTATTAAATTACTAGTATTATCAACTTACTGATACCACTCATGTCCATAATTTATGCCGTAAGCTCCCAATCCCAAACCAAAGACAGTTTTCTTCCAATTTGATCTTATTGCTGAAATAGCATTCATTTTGGCAGCTTTATTTACTTTCTAGAATAATTAGTTGTTAAGAAAATTTGAATATTTTTGGTTTTGTATAAATCGGTTACCTTAAATCTACTTAAGATTTCAGTTCGTCCAAAATGAAATTCCAATAGGCAGGGTATATATTTATTAAAGTTGATTTTAAGTTAATATCAAAGTTTTCACTGAAAACATTTTATTATAAATGCTCAAACAATTTGGAATTATTTTATATATGATGTTATTTTTGTTTTGTAAATGCTTATTTAGTTAATAAGCATAATAATTATAATGTTTATTGGTTATTAACTATCGTGCAAGTGCAAAAAAATATTCATAACATGAAATTACTAGGTTAGAGCAGTTGTTGACATTCGTTGACAGATGTCATATTTGACGAATCCATAGATAAATTAAAAGTAAATTTTCTAGATCGGGAAATTCCAGGTAAAGGGAATTTCCACGAATTATGGCATGGGGTTTTTTTTTTTGACTTTTCTAGGATCTATCCTTGTCTTTTCTCTTTCTGACAATTTTGTTTAAAAAGCGTTGTGCACATCTGCGGAGAAACGAAAAATTTTCAAAAGAGCTTGTACACCAAAAAGTTATACATTAAGCCTGGTACGCTGCTCGCGCTAAATTTTAGCTCCCATACAAATTATCGAAAAATTTTATCTCAGCTAAATTATATCCCATACAAGTTATCGATAACTTGTATGGAAATTTTATCTCGGCTAAAATTTAGCGCGAGCAGCGTACCAGGCTTTAGCGGTAAAGCCTGGTACGCTGCTCGCGCTAAAATTTAGCTGAGATAAAATTCCCATACAAGTTATCGATAATTTGTATGGGATCCATTTTAGCTGAGATAAAATTTTTCGATAATTTGTATGGGAGCTAAAATTTAGCGCGAGCGGCGTACCAGGTTAAAGGTACAAGAGTTGTACGAAGTCCTACAGCGATAATTATTGGTGCACACTAGGAAGGTCCTTATATTTTTATTTTATGGTGTTTTTGCGAAATTCCACGGTGGATGGACATCAATTAGTTCTAAGGCCTGGTACGCAGATGGCAGATCGAACTAAATTTGAGCTCCCAAACAAATTATCGAAAAAATTTAGCCGAGCTAAAATTTATCTGAGTATTTATATGATAGCAGATTTTGATTTCATTATGCATTCTAGTACGCAGGTGAAGCGAAACAAAAAATTTTCCATTCTCCAAAGTCAGCTATTACATGAAGCCTCAAGAGGCGCGACTCTTTTTATACATAATGAGTGCAAAAGAGAAAAAAGATAAAAGAAAAAATTATCCGACCGGAGAGTCGTGGGTCGTGAGTCCGAGACTCTTTTTTGACGTTTCTTTTTCCACTTTTTCTTTTTTCAACATTCCCTCTCATTTCTTTTTTGCTTCTTGGTGCAATATAACAACAACAAATTTTAAATCAAAAGAGAAATGTCAAATTTGAGTCCTTGACTCAAGAGGCATCGTGTAATAGTACGCGCCTCACAGAATGATTATCAAAAGAAAATTCGAAAAAAGAGTCAAGCCTCTTGAGCCTTCATGTAATAGCTGACAAACTCTTTTTTTTTTTTGGTTTAAAAAACAATTTGTATACTCTCTTTCACAACAAAATTGCAATAGCCAGAACTTTTTCAAAAAGTATTGTATGTAGCTATTAGCTGTCAAAATGTTTATGAAAAATATTTCCTAAAAAGGTTAAAATTTCCTTTTCATCTGAATGTGGTAAATGTGGGATACTTTGGACTGTCATTCCTATCTTCTTAACCTTTCTGGAATCAATAAATTTAGTCAAGTGGGCTTGAGGTCTAATTTTTTTTCTAACTTTTTAATCCGACATTTTGAGTGTGTTTACACTCTTCTTCTGGGTATAACTACAACGGACTCATATTTGACCGACAGAGGCAGAAATACTATAGCAACAAGCGACTCTACGAGGAAGAAAAAAAAAATCATA